>NW_012114688.1:7595526-7828251 GCF_000951035.1 Colobus angolensis palliatus | reverse complement strand
CCCGTCTCAGCCTCCCAAAGTGCTGGGATTACAGGCTTGAGCCACCGCGCCCGGCCTATGATTCAGTCTTGATAGATTCCATATTTCTAGGCATTTATCCATTTCTTCTAGGTTATCAATTTGTTGGCATATAACTGTTCATAGTAGTTTCTTATAGTTCTTTGTATTTATTTGATATTCGTAAAGTTTCCTGTTTCACTTATTGTTTGTTTGAATCTTCTATTTTCTTATTTAGTCTGACTAAAGGTTTGTTTTAAAAACTCAACTCTTAGTTTGATCTCTTCTATTGGTTTTCTAGTCCCTATTTCATTTATTTCTGCTCTTGTATCTGTTATCTTCCTTCTTCTACTAGTCATAAGTTTAGTTTGTTTCTCTTCCTCTAGTTTATTGAGGCATAATATTTGGATTTTTATTTCAGTTCTTTCTTTTTTACGAATGCAAACTTTTATAACTATAAAATTCCCTCTTAGAACTGCTTTTGCTGCACATCATAAGTTCTAGTGTGTTGTTTCCATTTTTGTGTGCCATTTAATATTTGTACATTTTCCTTTTAATCTTTTCTTGGACTCATTGCCTGTTCAGGAGCATGGGGTTTACTTCACATATATTTGTGAATTTTCCAAAAAACTTTGTTTTTATTTCTAGTTTTTTTACCATTGTGGTCAAAATATTTACTTGATATGATTTCAGTCCTCTTTAATTTCAAAAATAGAAGTGTGTCCTCCCCCCTCAAACGGAGCTTGTAAAAATAAATAAAAATAAATTTCATTACTTTGGAGAATACCTGTTAACTAAGGCATTGTATCTATTCCTGAGAATTCTCTAGCTTTTTATTCCCACCAAGACAATCATTATAGTCCTGCTCCTTGGATATATGGGTGGCCAAGGGGAATAATATTTAGGTAGGGGCATATTGCAAAATCTTTCAAATTATATCACATTGACTACCGCTATTCTTCCTTTAGGTGAGGGTCTGTCTAGAAATAGAAAAATCCACATGATATGTTCCCCCACCCAAATCTCATCTTGAATTGTAGTTCCCATGACCTCCATGTGTCATGGGAGGGATCCAGTGGGAAGTAATTGAATCATAGGGATGGTTACCCCATGCTACCATTCTCATCTCATGGGATCTGATGGTTTCACAAGGGGCTTTTCCCCAATTTTGCTTGGAATTTATCTCTCCTGCCTCCATGCAAAGAAGGACATGTTTGCTTCCCCTTCTGCCATGGTAAGTTTCCTGAGGCTTCTCCAGTCATGTAAAACTGTGAATCAATTAATTCTCTTTTTCCTTTAAATTGCCCAATCTTGGATAGGTCTTTATTACCAGCATGAGAATGAACTAATACAGTAAACTGTTACCAGAGGAGGGGTGCTGCAATAAAGATACCTGAAGATGTAGAAGCAACTTTGGAACTGGGTAACAGGCAGAGGTTGGAACAGTTTGGACAGCTCAAAAGAAGAAAGGAAAATGTGGGAAAGTTTGGAACTCCCTAGAGACTTGAAGGGCTCAGAAAACAGGAAGATGTGAGAAATAATTGTTGAATGGAAAATGCTGATAGTGAAATGAACAATGGGGTCCAGGCTTAGATGGTCTCAGATGGAGATGAGGAACTTGTTGGGAATGGAGTAAAGGTCACTCTGGCTATGCAAAGATACTGGTGGCATTTTGCTTCTGCCCTAGAGATCTGTGGAACCTTGAACTTGAGGGAGATGATTTAGGGTACCTGGCAGGAGAAATTTCTAAATGGCAGTGTTTAAGAGAAAGAAGAGCATAAAGGTTTGAAAAGTTTGGAAGATTTGCAGCATGATGATGCAATAGAAAAAAAAAAAAAACATTTTATGGGAGAAATTCAAGCTGGCTGCCTAAATTTACATAATTAATATGGAACCAAATGTCAAACAAACACCAAGAGAATGGGAAAAATGTCTCCAGGGCATAAAAGTGACCTTCACAGCAGGCTCTCCCATCACAGGTCTGGAAACCTAGGAGAAAAAGATGGTTTTGTGGGCCAGGACCAAGGCCCCCTGCTCTCTGCAGCCTTGGGACATGATGCCCTGAGTCCCAGCTTGCTTCAGCTCCAGCTGTGGCTAAAGGGGCCAAGGTACAACCTGGGCCATTATTTAAGAGGGTGCAAGCCCCAAGGCTTTGCAGCTTCCATGTAGGATTGTGCCTGCAGTGCACAGAAGTCAAGAATTGAGGTCTGGAAACCTTCATCTAGATTTCAGAGGTTGTGTGGAAACACCTGGATGCCCAGACAGAAGTTTGCTGCAGGGGTGGAGGCCTCACTGAGAACCTCTGCTAGGAAAGTGTGGAAGGCAAATGTGGGGTCATAGCCTTCACACAGAGTCTCCACTGGGTACTGCCTAGTGGAGCTGTGAGAAGAGGGTCGCCATCCTCCAGATCCTAGAATGATAGATTCACTGACACCTTGCACCATGCATCTGGAAAAGCTGTAGACACTCAATACCAGCCCATCAAAGCAGCTGACAGGGGCGCTATATTCTGCAGAGTCACAGTGGTAGAGCAGCCCAAGGCCATGGAAGCCCACTTCTTCTATCAGCATGACCTGGATGTGAGACATGGAGTCAAAGGAGATCATTTTGGAAATTTAAAGTTAATTAGTTCCCTATTTGATTTCAGACTTACATGGGGCCTGTAATCCCTTTATTTTGGCCAATTTCTCCCATTTGGAAAGGATGTATTTACCCAATGCCTGTACTTCCATTGTATCTAGGAAATAACTAACTTGTTTTGGATTTTACAGACTCATAGGCAGAAGAGACTTGCCTCATCTCAAATGAGACTTTTGACTAGGACTTTTGGGTTATTGCTGGAATTAGTTAAGACTTTGGGGGACTGTTGGAAGGGCATGATTGTGTTTTGAAATGTGAGGACATAAGATTTGGGAGGCCAGGATGGAATGATGTGGTTTGGCTGTGTCGCCACACAAATCTCATCTTGAATCGTAGCTCCCATAATCCCCATGTGTCATGGGAGGGACCCAGTGGGAGGTAATTGAATCATGAGGGCGGCTAACCCCATGCTGCTACTCTTGTGATAGTGAGTTATCATGAGATGTGATGGTTTTATAAGGGACTTTTCCCCCTTTTACTTGGCACTTTTATCTCCTGCCACCATGTGAAGAATGGAGTGTTTGCTTCCCCTTCCACCATGATTGACATTTCCTGAGGCCTCTCTAGCCATGTGAAACTGTGAGTCAATTTAACTTCTTTTCTTTAGAAATTACCCAGTCTCGGGAACGTCTTTATTAGCAGTGTGAAAATGGACTAATACACCCTAGTTTATAGTTTGTTTCCTATTCCCCGAAGAAAACGTGGATACCATTGTAGGAGTAGTATAGATATGTGGACACCATGCTGAACCAAAAACAAACTGAATTCTTCAATGCTAGCCCTCAGTGGAGCTCATTATTTTCATTCTGGTGATGTGACTTCATATTAGAGAAGTAGATTTTTACATTTCTCCCATTGGGGGATCATCATCCTATCAAACACTCAAATATTTAATTCAACAAATGTTTTCATCAAATAAACCCCATTAGTTCAGATAGCCTTTGTATTTATTTCATTTCACTGTGATGCTATTTTTCTGGTCAGGGAAAAAAGAGAATTTCCTGATTTGGCGGTATTCTCTGTGGCATCAATTGGGCTGCAAAGGCAGCTACCTGGCTATGAAATGTCAGGCTGATTCAAATACCATATTAAGTGATGTTAAATATTTTCTGGGTATGGGACTGAACATCATCTTTATGGAAGCTGAATTTTGACTGAAAGGGTCACATAGGCAAGCAAGTCTTCATGAGTTTTAAAATAGGAGCGTGTATTAGAAGTTCATTGGGATTTAATATTTGAACAGCCAGGATGGGCATAAAACATGAAGAAAGGAGTATATACAGTTTGTAGGTCTTATTTCTCCTGATCCCATTCTTTGGTAATTATTCATTCTACTCTTAAATAATGGACAATAACATCAATATGGGCCAAGGTCAATATTAGATGGTGATTAAAAAGTTATAGACACTCCATGCCCTCCAGGCAGCACGAGATAATTGGGAAGGGCAGATATGCAGCGAGACCATTCAAGCGCAAGGTGCAAAGTGCTCTAACAGAGACATGTGTGAGGTGCTAAAGCAGTAGAAAAGAGGTGTACTTTCTACTCTCTGTAGGAACAGAGTAAATCAGGGACTCTCACAGAGAAGACGGTATTTGAGCACCTACCTGCCTTTACAATCAAGCGCTTCACAATTTTATTCATCTACATACACATATATCAATAATATGTGTATATACTATATATATATGTATATGTGTGTATGTGTGTGTATATACATATATATATACAATCTGTATTCTGCTCAAAGTATTATGTATGTGTGTGTATATATGTACATATTTTCTTCAGTAGGACACAGACTTGGCACAATATATTGTAACATCTTGGCAACAAATTATCACAGTCTATGGCCATCTAAGGTTAAAAGTCATCAGAAACAACAGAATTAACATAAAAATAGGAAATAACATAGATTTTGCAACTTATAGTTGGTCATTTTTGCAAAACTGAGAAAAAAAGTTCAACACAAAAAAATGCAGTTTTTATCACCGACGGAAGATTTGTCTACCCTTTTTATTGTTTTTGTGACTGTGACATTTTCAGGCTGATTCAAGGCACTGTGATTGACATTACTTCTACTAATAAAAACGTAGTTGCTGCTTAGTAGTAGATATTCTTAGATTCAGTGGTGAGAGATGTTTTGTATAACCATCGTTTATTTATCTGAGCATTATCTGGTAGTCACTGCGGACTTAGCCAGAAGAACAATGAACTAAGAAGCAGGAATCCTTGAGTATATTATTGTGACCTTTGAGCCACCAGGTAATATCCCTAAATCTCAATTTTCTTATCAATTAATTCTGAATGACTTTTGCAAATTAATTTACAAGCCTATGTTACAACAAAATGAGATAATAATTATTAATGTAAAATTGAAAATATGCAAGTACTAGGCACAGTGCAGTGTAGATTAAAGATTGGACACTCCTCATGAAAAAGTTAAAACTGTGACACCACATAATTCAAATATATAAAATTATAGACATTTTGAATAAGGTAAAATAATCTGTTTTACCAAATTTTAAAAAAAGTTGGAATAGCTTTTACACTCTCAATAAGAATTATTTAGAAAAATAGATATATGCCAAGTATTTTAAATACCTATTTCAATATACTATCATGATATGATAAGGATATAGGCATTGTTTATGTTTTTGATGAAAATAACATAAATTTGAGAGTTTAAATAACTACCTTATAGTGTAATTAGGAGTCATAGAGAGAAGACAGCCATAATTCTGAATCCAGTGTTTTCCAATAAAGGAGAGAGAAGACAAGATCAGACTCACCTGGGAACCATTTTGAATTTGGATTTCAAATTTGATGAATTCTTAGAAGTTCCAAGACTGGGAAATCAGGTGAATTTAGTTTGATTTTTCTCCCCCAGCTCTTTAGAAAATAGACACAATTATTCTTCTCTAACTGGGCTGCTCATATTAAAAATATAGCAGTAAAACATGTAGCTTCCTTATTACCAAGCAGCAATTTTTGGGGCAGTGATAAGTCAAAAGCGAAATATTTCTTATGGATACTTTTTAGGTATTTTCCACACTGTAAATGCAACATTCATGCAAGGTTTACTTAGGTCTTGAATGTGGATTTTAAAAATATAGGAGAATTTATTCTATAAAGTAAAAGTCACCTATAATCTACCCACATTAAAATTTCTATTAAGGTAGAAGGGAGAATTGCCACTTTCTAAAACTCCAGTGCCAGCTTCCTGGGGGAAATCGTGGAGAATCATTTGATATGTCTTTTTGAATGAGTCCTTCAATTCAAGATTTTATAAATTCAGCAAGAGATTTATCACAGGTTGAACTATACTGTGGAACAAGAACTATCGGCCCACTACTATTACTGAATTTAGGCACATATGTGTTTTTAGCTAGGATAGTACAGGTGGATTGAGGTAATAAATACACAAAATGTCATTGCTTAACATATTTTTATTTTTTTAATATTTATTTACTTATTTAGAGATGGAGTCTCCCTCTGTCGCCCAGGCTGGAGGGCAGTGGCGCGATTTTGGCTCACTGCAAGCTCCGCCTCCCGGGTTCACGCCATTCTCCTGCCTCAGCCTCCCGAGCAGCTGGGACTACAGGCGCCCGCCACCTCGCCCGGCTAATTTTTGGTATTTTTAGTAGAGACAGGGTTTCACCTTGTTAGCCAGGATGGTCTCCACCTCCTGTCCTCGTGATCCGCCTGACTTGGTCACCCAAAGTACTGGGATTGCAGGCGTGAGCCAACACTCCTGACCGGCTTAACAATTTTTAAATGTTTACTTTTGACTGAGGAACCTTGTGCTGCATGCTCAGCCTACTGTCCAGGGATGCCCTGTCATCCGTATGTTGGACCAGATTCCTCATGGCCCTGTGGTATCAACACTATGCCCTACCATCTTCACAACACGGTAAGAAGTGGAAAGGCAAATATTCGCCCTTAAAACTTTCTACCTGGTTGTGACACATGCCTCTTTTATTTGAATGTTATTGGGCTAAGAATGATATGAAGCCACACTTAACCTCAGAAGAGACTATAGATAGCATCCTACAGAATACCTCAATAAAGAGAAAAAAAAGAAAAGATTTTGGTAAATGGTTGTAATGCTCGTGATATCTGTTATATTTGACAAGCAAATTTTATATGAGAGAGAGTGGTGATACAGCTTAATAGTCTTCAGATGAAATCAAAGAAACCTCTCTTGTTTGATTCTGAATTCTATCATTCATGCATTGCCCAGGGGCTGTTTCTTTTTCTGTGACTGGCTAATTTCTTCTTTTATTGTAGCAGACCTTTTTAATTTTCACTATCTATCACAAATTCTTAGTCTTCAGTTATGTACTTGATACCTAATATTTAAGAACCATGTCACAATTATCTCATGAAGGGAATATTCAGTTATATATTAGAGCTGGCTTTTTCTGGATCTTGAGAACTGAGAACTTCTCACACGTTTAGTGACATGCCAGTAGCTTGATAGAAGCCATAGTGAAAGTTTTTATACCATTAATATCAACAAAGGCTACAATGAAGGTTTGTTTGCCGCCTGTTTGTTTCCTTTTCCCAGAGAGCTGATTGTTTAATACATACCAACACATCACTGAGAGTATTGCTTCCTCCCACGTATTCTGCAATATGTGGAGGAGAAGGCAGAAAGAGATTTTATCTACATGTGTAGTACAAAGAACTAGGAGTGGCAACATTTTTCATAAGACTACGGACCAAGAGTGAAGTCAGAAAAGTGTGTCCAAATTATTTAAAAGGGCAAATAGAGCCATGGGAGTTCAGAAAGAATGGGGAACAGGACCAGCAAATTTTTATGAATTCTTTCTAGTATGTGCTTGCTCTAGCCAGATAGATTTCCTTAAAGAGATCCCATAGGAAATAAAATAAAAAAGTACTGTTATTCAGATAAGCAGGGTTTTGAAGAAATATCAGGTATTTTAATTCAGTTTATTGGTTAACTTCTGTGCTTAAAGCAGATCCCATGCTGGATTTAGAAAATAGATTCTATGACATTGTATTATAGATTCATCTCCGTGTGATATAATCTGCTTACATATATACTCTACCAGACTGAGTTTTATGGAGTGTCAAGATTGTGTTCAAGAGCAGTGGTTCCCAACCTTTTTGGCACCAGGGACAAGTTTTGTGGAAGACAATTTTTCCACAGACCAGGGGGCAGTATGAATGATTTCAGGATGATTCAAGTGCATTGCACTTATTGTGCACTTCATTTCTATTATTATTAATTTGTAATATATAATAATAGAAATGAAGTGCACAATAAATGAGTTGTATAACTATTTCATTATTGCATACAACTCACCATAACGTAGAATCAGTGAGAACTTTGAACTTGTTTTCCTGGAACTAGAAGTTCCCATCTGGAAGTGATGGGAGAGAGTGACAGATCATCAGGCATTAGATTCTCATAAGAAGCACAAAACCTAGATCCTTCCCATGTGCAGTTCACAATAGGGTGTGCTCTTCTATGAGAATCTAATCCTGCTGCTAATCTGACAGGAGGCAGAGCTCAGGCAGCTCAAGTGATGAGGAGCAGCTGTAAATACAGTTGAAGCTTTACTTCCTCATTACTACTCTCCTTCTGCTGTACGACCTGGTTCCCAACAGACCATCATCCAGTACTACATCATCCAGCACCTCTCCATGGCATGGTGCATTGGGGAGCCCTGTTCCAGAGAGCTGTCTATAACCTCTTCCTGACATGGAATATTTAGCACAGAAAAAACCTAGTAAAATATGTTAAATTGACCTAAATTTAAAACTCTGATACAATTATAGCATGTCAGAATGTATTTCCATTTACCTTGTTTGCTTCAAATATCCTGTAGATATTGCTGGATGAAAACACACATACGTTTTAGAAAGATAAGTATTTTTCTGGAAGCCATGGGGATATAAGAGTCTTGGTTAAACATGATCCTGAGATCTCTGTTAGGAATATAACCTTGACCTCTGGTGACTCTGTTGACGGGACTTAGTTGGATTCAGATTATGAGATCCAGTTAAAAAATAAAAGGTAACTCTGTAGGTAATGTATATGTTCTTATGAAAAACATCACAGAATTTTATACTAATAGGAACATCGGGGTTTCTACAAGATTATTGCACAAAGAGATACAAACTCTCCATTATCAGATGATAAGAAATCTCATCTAAAGTCCATAGGCTCAGGCCTACGCCTTTTAAAGAGTGCATAGTAAGAAATATTCTACACTCAACACATTTATCTTACATAACTTTTTATTATATAATAAGTTTATGATGATTACAGAAACATCTACAAATTTTTCCTAGATAAAAGCATGATTTTGTCAGAGAAAAGAAAAAATACAATTTCTCCTCCTTTTAACTCATAGAATTGTATTAAATTACCTTTCATAAAGAAGACAGATATTCCCAGAATGAATATATATAGTTAGACCATAAGTCAGTAAGTATCTCTATTATATACAACCTCAAATTCATGGTCAAAGCTCATTTTAAGAAACAGAAGCAATTTGGACAGCATTTCAGATAGTAATTACATTGTCTTTAATGTTTATTATCTTTTATCTTATAGAGAGTGTTGTTTGCATTTCAAAGCAAGCCACATTACCTAAATTTGAAGTCAATATATTTTGTTTACTTTCTTCAGAATATCACAAAATACAAACAATGAATTACACATCTCTCACATTGTAGAGGAGAGTAAAAGGTAGAGATACACTGAGGCCTTCAAGTGTTTCACTAAAGGACACAGACTCAAAAAAAAAAATGAACCAAAGTAATTTGTATTTCTATGTTCAAGAACTTTTTATCTAGGGAAAGGAATATAAGAGAGAAGGGAATTAAAAAAAAAAAATGGAAGTGAATTGAAAAAAAGTCACCTTAAACACAAAGCCTAAAATTTCCTTTTTCTTATGAATATTTCAACAGGTAATACGTTAAAATGGGTCAGAAAGTAGCTTCAAGGACAAGTTCAAATTAAGCTAAGGTTTTATCTCAAATTCAATTTCACTAATTATTTTAATAACTGAAGATGTTATCTAAAGCAAGTTGTAAATCAGCTAATTATTTACTCTGTTTATGTTTTCTATCAAATTATACATTTCAGTTGCTACAATAAATTTTGCCTTTAGGAAGAAGCAGGTGTAATATCTATATAAAAATAACCAGGAACAAAATCAATATCAGTATCAAACAAAACAGGTGTATGCATAAACTAGTTAAATGAGGGAAACAAAAAAGACAGTTTATAGGGGTGTTTATCATATATATACTTTCATGGTCTTAGGAAAATAAAAGTATGGAAAACTGACTTCACTTAAATAATTGCTATATTTGGGTTTTCAGACTCATGGCTATTTTTAGAGACCCTAGATTTGATTCTTCTCTTTGTTCTACATCTTTGGTCTTCTATCTTAAGTGTTTGTCCACCTTTCCCTTTCTTTTTCCTATACACCACCATTTTTTTTTTTTTTTTTTTTTTTTTTCAAAAAAAAGGACACCCCCCCCGCCGGGGGGAAAGGGGGGACCCCCCCCAAAAAAAAAAAAAAAAAAAAAAAAAAAAATGTCAAGCCCAGATGACCCAGCCACTGCTATCCAACGTTTTAACATTGTAGTCATGGCCACACTCATTAGAGATTAAACAAGGAAAACACTGAGTGAGTCAGTCAGAGAGAGGCAGAGAGTTTTGTTTCTTGGTGGGGGCCAGGTCACCAGAAAAAGGGAAGGAAAGTATATTTATACCTATAGTACTGTCAAAGGCATCAGAAAAAGTATGACAGAGGCTGGAACAAACACTGTAATGTACTGATAAGCACAAGCCCTTGACAACTCCTACTTCTATTTAAGTGTGAAACACAATGCATTTACATATTGATATCCTGGGAATTGAGAGACTAATTAAAGAACGTTACCCTGACATTACAAAGTGAGATAAAGAAAGACAGGGGATATAAAGTAGATTCATTTTATTTTACAGAGTTGGTGTTAAGTCCTTTGAATCCTTCATTGCTGAGCCATTAGAAATGGGCTCATGGTGGATAATGGTCGTGTATCACTAAAACAAATTTTGCCTTTCAAAAAAATATCTTTGAGCACTTAGTGTTTCTTAAATGTTAAGAAGTACACAGCACCTGCCAACCAAGATTTTTTGGTCTTATGAAAGAGGACAGGCAGGTACACAGATAATTTTCATATAGCACATTGCAATACTGTCAGAACACAGAGCAGAGACAACTCATATAGTCTGAGTGGAGAGACAGTGATTGCCAAAACATGGGAACCTTCATGGTAGTATTTTTACTATCAATTTAAATTCTCGAAGATAATTTTCTTCTGGATATTTTCTTCAAATAATCCAATACAAGAGATCCTCCCTATCTCTAATGTGGAAGGCAAATCCCCTGAAGTTTAAACTCAGAAATGATAAGAAAGAACTAGATACATACCCAGATCTGTTTAACTCAATCCAACAAAGACAAATAAAAAAGAGTTTAAAAAATGAACAAAGCCTCAAGAAAATTGGGATTCTGTTAAACGACCAAACCTAAGAACAACTGATGTTTCTGAGGAAGAAGAGACATCTGAAAGTTTGAAAAACATATTTGATGGAATAATTGAGGAAAACTTCCTTGACCTTGCTAGAGATCTAGACATCCAAACACAAGAAGCTCAAAGGACATGTGGGAAATTTATCACCAAAAGATAATCAGCTAGGCACAAAGTCATAAGATTATCTAAAATCAAGATGAAGGAAATAAAAGCTGTGAAGCAAAAGCATCAGGTAACCTATAAAGGAAAACCTATCAGATTAACAACAGATTTCTCAGCAGAAACCTTACAAGCTAGAAGTGATTTGGGCCCTATCTTCAGCTTCCTTAGACAAAACAATTATTAGCTAAGAATTGTCAGGTCTCTGAGCCCAACCTAAGCCATCATATCCCCTGTAACCTGCATGTATACATCCAGATGGCCTGGAGCAACTGAAGAACCACAAAGGAAATGAAACAGCCAATTTCTGCCTTAACTGATGACATTCCACCATTGTGATTTGTTCCTGCCCCACCCTAACTAATCAATCGACCTTGGGACATTCCTCCCCTGGACAATGAGTCTCATGATCTCCCCACCCTGCACCTTGTGACCCCCGACCCCACCCATAAGAGATAACCACCTTTAACTGTAATTTTTCACTACCTACCCAAATCCTATAGAACTGCCCCATCCCTATCTCCCTTTGCTGACTCTCTTTTCGTACTCAGCCCACTTGCACCCAAGTGAAAATAAACAGCCTTGTTGCTCACACAAAGCCTGCTTAGGTGGTCTCTTCACACGGACGCATGTAACAAGAATTTTGCATCCAGTGACACCAAGCTTCATGAATGAAGAAAAAATAGTATTTTCCAGACAAACAAATGCTGAGAGAATTCACCACTACCAAGCGAGCACAATAAGAATTGCTAACAGGAGCTCTAAATCTTGAAACAAATCCTCAAAATACACCAAAATTGAATCTTCTTAAATCATAAATCTCACAGGACCTGTAAAACAAAAACACAATGAAAAACAAACAAACAAAAGAAACCACAATGTATTCAGCAGCAAATAGCATGATAAATAGAAGAGTGCCTTACATCTCAATACTAATGTTGAATGTAAATGGCCTGAACACTCCACTTAAAAGATACAGAATGGCAGAATGAATAAGAATTCACCAACTAAGTATCTATTGTCATCAAGAGACTCACCTGACACATACTCACATAAACTTAAGGTAAAGGGGTAGAATAAGATACCCCATGCAAATGAACACCAAAAGCAAGCAGAACTAGCTATTCTCGTATCAGACAAAACAAACCTTAAAGCAGGAACAGTTAAAAAAGACAAAGAGGGATATTATATCATGATAAATGACTTGTCCCACAGGAAAATATCCTAAATATATACGCACCTAACACTGGAGATCTCAAATTTATAAAACAATTACTACTAAATCTTAGAAATGAGATAGACAGTAAATACAAACAATAGTAGTGGGAGACTCTAATACTCCACTGACAGCAATAGACAGGTCATCAAGATAGAAAGTCAAAAAAGAAATAATGAATTTAAACTATACCTTAGAACCAATGGGCTTAACAGATATTTTACAGAACGTTCTCCCCAACAACTGTGGAATATACATTCTATTCATCAGCACACATAATATTCTCCAAGATAGACCATATGGTAGGCCGTAAAACAAGTCTCAATAAATTTAAGAAAATCAGAATTATATCAAGTACTCTCTCAGACCACAGTAGAATAATATTGGAAATCAACTCAAAACAAGGAAATTAAATAACCTGCTCCTGAATGGTTTTTGGGTCAACAATGAAATCAAGATGGAAATTAAAAAAATTATTTGAACTGAGTGGTAATAATAACACAACCTATCAAAACCTCTGGAATACAGCAAAGGCAGTACTAAGAGGAATGTTCATAGCCTTAAATGCCTACACCAAAAAGTCTGAAAGAGCACAAATAGACAATCTAAGGTGATACCTCAGGGTACTAGAGAAACAAGAACAAATCAAACCCAAACCCAGGAGAAGAAATGAAACAACAAAAGATCAGATCAAACTAAGTGAAACTGAAACCAACAAACAAAAAAATACAAAAGACAAATGAAACAAAAAGATGGTTCTTTGAAAAGATAAATCAAGTGGATAGACCATTAGTGAGATTAATCAAGAAAAGAAGAGAATAGAAAAGATCCAAATAAGCTCAATTAGAAACACAATGGGACATATTATAACCAATACCATAGAAATAAAAAAAAAATCATTCAAGGCTAATAAGAACATCTTTATGCACATAAAGTAGAAAACTTAGAGGAGATGGAGAAATTACAGGAAATCTACAACCCTCCTAGATTAAACCAGGAAGAAATAGAAACTCTAAACAGACTAATGACAAGCAGTAAGATTGAAATAGTAATTTTAAAATTGCCAAAAAATGTAAAAAGTCCAGAACCAGATGGACTCACAGCTGAATTCTTTCAGACATTCAAAGAAGAAATAGTACCACAGGATAGAGAAAGAGGGAATCCTCCCTAAATCATCCTGTGAAGCCAGTATCACCCAAACATCAAAACCAGGAAAGCATATAACAACAATAACAAAACTACAAACCAACATTCCTGATAAACATAGATACAAAAATCCTTAACAAAATACTAGCTAACCGAATCCAACAACATATCAAAAAGATAATCCACCATGATCAAGTGGGTTTCATACCAGGGATTCAGGGATGATTTAACATATGCAAGGCAATAACTGTGATACACCATATAAACAGAATTAAAAACAAATCATAACAGTTTGACTTCCTCTTTACTAATTTGAATGTCATTTATTTCTTTCTCTTGTCTGATGGCTCTGGTTAGGACTTCTAGTAGTATGTTGAATAAAAGTGGTGACAATGGGCATCCTTGTCTTGTTCCTGTTCTGAGGGGAAAGGCTTTCAACTTTTCCCTGTTAAGTATAATGTTGGCTGTACGTTTGTCATAGATGACATACCTTAAGGTATGTCCCTTCTGTGTCAATTTTGCTGAGGGTTTTAATCATAAAGGGATGCTGCATTTTTTCAAATGTTTTTCCTGTGTCTGTTGAAATTATCATGTGATAATAAACCCACAGCCAACATTATACTTAACAGGGAAAAGTTGAAAGCATTCCCCGCCAGAACAGGAACAAGACAAGGATGCCCACTGTCGCCACTTTTATTCAACATAGTACTAGAAGTCCTAACCAGACCCATCAGACAAGAGAAAGAAATAAATGGTATTCAAATCAGTAAAGAGGAAGTCAAACTGTCACTGTTTACTGATGATATAATCACATACCTAGAAAACCCCAGAGACTCCTCTAAAAAGCTCCTGGAACTGATAAAGAAATTCAGCAGTTTCAGGATACAGAATTAATGTACACAAATTAGTAGCTCTGCTATACCCATCAGCAACCAAGCTGAGAATCAAATCAACTCAACCGCTTTTACAATAGGTGCAAAATTTGGGAATATACTTAACCGAGGAGGTGAAATACCTCTGCAAGGAAACCTACAAAACACTGCTGAAAGAAAGCATAGCCAACACAAACAAATGGAAACATATTCCACGCACATGGATGGGTAGAATTAATATTGTGAAAATGACCGTATTGTCAAAAGCAATCTGCAAATTCAATGCAATTTCCATCAAAATATCATCATAATTCTTCAGAGACCTAGAAAAAACAAATCTTAAAGTTCATATAGAACCAAGAAAGAATACACATAGCCAAAGCAAGACTTAGCAAAAAGAACAAATGTGGAGGCATCATATTACTTGACTTCAAACTGTACTATAAGGCCATTCATGATACTAGTATAAACAGCATGGTACTGGTATAAAAATAGGCATACAGACCAATGGAATAGAATAGGGAACCAGAAATAAATCCAAATACTTATAGACAATTGATCTTTGACAGAGAAAACAAAAACATAAAGTGGGGAAAAGACACTCTATTCATCAAATGGTGCTGGGATAATTGACCAGTCATATGTAGAAGAATGAAAGTGGATCTTCATCTCTCACCTTATACAAAAATCAACTTAAGATGAATCAAAGACTTAACTCTAAGGCCTGAAACCATAAAAAGTCTAGAAGATAATTTTGGAAAAAGTCTTCTAGACATTGGCTTAAGTGAAGACTTCATGACCAAGAACCCAAAAGCAAATACAACAAAATAAATAGATGGGACTTAATTAAACTAAAAAACTTCTGCACAGTAGAAGAAACAATCAACAGAGTAAACAGACAACCCATGCAGTGGAAGAAACTCTTTGCAATCTATATATCTGACAAAGGACTAACATCTAGAATCTGTGAGGAACTCCAACAAATCAGCAAAACAAAAACAAACAATCCCATCAAAAAATGGGCTAAGGACATGAATAAACAATTCTCAAAAGAAGATATACAAATGGCCAATGAACATATGAAAAAATGTTCTACATCACTAATGACCAGAGAAATGCAAATCGAAATCGAAACCACAATGTGATAGCACCTCACTCCTGCAAGAATGACCGTAATAATAATAATAATAAAAAATAGATGTTGGTGTAGATATGGTGAAAAGGGAACACTTTTACACTGCTTATGGGAATGTAAACTAGTACAACCACTATCAAAAACAGTGTGAAGATTTAATAAAGTACTAAAAATAGAACTACCATTGGATCCAGCAATTCTACTACTAAGTATCTACCCAGAGGGAAAGAAGTCATTATACAAAAAGATACTTGGACGTGCATGTTTATAGCAGCACAATTCTCAATTGCCAAAATATGGAACTGGCCCAAATACCCATCCATGAGTGAGTAAAGAAATTTTATATACACGAATATTATATTATAGAATTATATATGTGTGAGTATATATATATTCCATATATATTCCATATATACATATATATGCACACACACACACATATAGAATAAAATAATGGCAACCTGGGTGGAATCGGAGACCATTCTTCTAAGTGAAGTAACTCTGAATGGAAAACCAAACATTGTACGTTCTCACTCGTAAGCGGGAGCTGAGCTATGAGAATGCAAAGACATAAAGGTGGACTTTTGGGACTTGGGGAAAGTGGGGGAGGAGGGCGAAGGATAAAAGACAACACATGGGGTATAGTGTACACTGCTCAGATAGTGGGTGCAACAAAATCTCAGAAATCACCACTAAAGAACTTATTCATGTAATCAAACACCACCTGTTCCCCAAAAGCCTATTGAAATAAAAAAAATTAAATAATATGATTAAGTGATAGACACCCCTGGGTTTGAAACCACATTACATAAATTTGTAAATCAATATATTTTGTTTACTTTTTTCAGAATATCACAAAATACAAACAATAAATTACACATCTCACATTGTAGAGGAGACCAGAAGGTAGAGATACACTGAGGTATCATCTAGTGATCTTGAAAGTTAAATCTCTGAACCTCACTTTGTCTCGCTTTTCTTCCCCTGAAACTGGGAATGACAGTGCCTACAATATTGGATTGGTAAGATAGTAGAAAGGCAATAAATATAATAAATAGTTTTATTCCATGGCACATAGTGGAAATTCAGTTCATTGAAGTGTTGCTGAATATGATTATTATTAAAATGATAAATAAGTTTATTATACAATATTCAGTATATAAGTATTCCTGAATACATTTATTATAAAAATGATTAGAAAATCATAATTCTACAGCTCAGAGTTGATTGACACCACATGAGGCACTGGGCTCAGAAGAGTCCCTTGAGTGCTGCCCCCTTAATTAAAGGAGGACCTCCGTGTCATCATCAAATTTGTCTGAGGATTCAGTGGCATTTGAAAAGGGTAATTGTGTTTTACTAGCTGAACTTCTATTTTAGTTACTATAATTTTACTGAGAGCACAGAAATACAAAGCCGTCTTTATAAAAGCTACTGAACCTTCAGGCACAAGCAATACCTCATCTGGAGAAAAATCACCTGCACCTTCTCTCCACAGATATGACCAGATAGGTCATCTTCCACTTCAGTTAACTGTCTTTAGGTTCTTTGAGAAGCATGTCCCACCAAAAGGAAATGCCTTCCTTTTGTTAATGGAATTTAAAATAATTTCAGATCCTAAGAGGGTGGGAAAAATGGCACCATGCCCTTTCCAGATTTCCTTTATCTTCAGAATAGTAGATATTTTGCCTATAGAGACAAAATCACTTAGTATAATATTATATTAAGGTTAAATTGTTAATTGCTTTTTTATTATTAGAAAATGGGACTTGCTTTGGGATAGTCACTATAAAATAAAATCAAGATGTATTTTTATTAGGAAGTGTGATTTAGAGGTATTCTTGTTAATGCATTCAAGTGTTCTCACTGTGTCAGCAGAGCTTAGAAATAAATCTTCTTTATGTCCTCTATTTTCTGTGGAACTTCACCTAATTCAACATAGCAGTATTATATGCTATATGCTAGGCATTGAACTCTTAGTGGTAATTATCCAACTTGATAACTTTGCACTAGATCAGGTGGTGGGCTAGTTAACACTAAATTGTAAAACATAAATGGTTTCTGTCCTAGTTTCAAACCTGCTAGAAGACAGAGAACCTGGAATTATTCAAAATCTGCACGAGGCAAGGCAATCATAAGTTTCCAGAGCTAAGTTGAACATAACAAATAATTTTAGTTGGGAAAAAACACAAATTTTTAAATTAATCATAGCATTGGCCCCCCAAGCTAAAGGCAGACAACTTTGGTAGCTAGGTATGCCCCTATTTGTAAGTGTTATTTAATAAAGTCTAACATAACATTAGGTCTTGTAAATGATGGGGCCTACCTTTGTCCCCACACCACCACCTGTCGAGTGGTGCTCTTGCAAACACACACACGAACACATACACCCCATTATCAAAAAGAGAGAAAACATGGTTCACTTGTCACCCACTTCACAGTTTGCAACTATTGCTGCAGTGATCCCAAGTACAACTGACAGAAAGAACAAAACAGCCACAGGGAGAATTTTAGCCCTTCCTACTCCGACATAGTAAAAGCAAGAACCCTTTGTGATATTTTAACATAGTGATGGCACCTACTAGCTGTTGGTCCAAATGATGCCCTGAAATTAGATTGATAACCTTTTTTCTTTGAGGTTACAATAATTTGCTGTTGTTACCTAAATAAATTACCTCAAATTCAGTGGCCTAAATAGCATACATTTATAAGTTACAGTTCTACATGTGTTTTTTTTGTTTTGTTTTGTTTTGTTTAAATTTTTACAAGATCTAGAGAAGAATCCATTTTCTGCACATTTGAGTTGTGGCAAGAGTGAGTTCCTGCCAGTTGTAAGCCTGAGATGTTTGTGTCCTTGCTAGCTGTCAACCAAGGGCCAGTCCCAGTTTTAAGATGCCACACACATTCCTTGTCTCATGATGCCGTCCTCCATCTTTGATTGTAGCTAGTATGGATCTAGCACTATTCACATTCAATCTCCTCCCACTTCTGTCTCATCTCTCTGAACCAGCAGGAAAGGTGCTCTACTTTTAAAAACACGTGTGATTCAATTGGGTCTACCTGGATAATACAGGATCCCTATTTTAAGGAGAAATGATTAGCAACTTCAATTCCATCTGCAAACCTAATTTCCCTTTACTGTGTAAAATAACATGCTCACAGTTTCTAGGATTAGGATATGAGCATTATTGGAGGGCCATTATACTTCCTACTACAGGAGTGAAGATGAGGATATATGAAGTCGGGTGTAGGGATTGAGAAAGAAGAAAATAAACATAGAGAGGAAACTTTAATTATTTGCCTGGATTCCTTCTAGGCCAGGTGCTAGTTTTTCAAATGTATGAAAGTTGCTTAAATTTCTTATCCTCATTTTCTGTTCCTCATACCAAAATACTTAATATCTACCATAACAAAGGCTTTTGGGGATCAGTCATGTGTGGGGGTCAAAGGTATCAAGAGAAGAATTCATCTGTGGTTAACTGGAGAGAAAATTTCTCACCCAAAATAATTTAGATTCCAAAATTTTATAACATTCTTCTCAACAAATAAAGAACATCTTTGAGACACATGAACGAAAGCTGTCATTTGGAGATATTTTACCCTCCTCATAAGATTGCTACGAGGCCTAAGTGAAATAAATTTATAGAAGATGAAAAAATATGATAGACACTCCACAAATTTTAGTTTGCTTCTTTCCTAAATGTTCTTCCCCAACAATATTTACTAGGTTTTGGAATGCGCAAATAAAAAAAGATAAAAATATCATTTATTCATTTTTTTCATAGATTATTATTCATATAATGCTATTCTCTTACCACCTGGGTTCATTTTTACTTGATTCTAAACCTATCCATCCAAATATTTGGACTTTAAAATCCCTTTAGTCTCTCATAAGACCCATCAATCACATTCAATCACATCTATATTCATCCATAAAACATAAACATGAAAAAATGGCCAGTATTCAAAATAGCCCTTTATTGAAATCATTTTATTATTCTTTTTGTGAGCTAGTTTTCTAATGTCTTTCTAATCCTCTTTTCTTATTAGTATCACTGTAGTTGCTAATGCCATATCATTTTGACAACATTGCTTATTCATTTCATCCTTATTTTCTAATCATTTATAAAAGGATTTTAAATTCTGGATAGGCATGTCTAATAAGCACTATTTTTCTCGTGTAGCTTTATAGGCTATAGCCTCCACAAAATCTTTCAGGTGTTAAGGAGTATTGCTATATATGTTATTAACAGCACATTTAGATATTCTTAGAAGTATATTACATCCAGAATCTACAAGGAACTCAAACAAATCAGCAAGAACAAAACAAACAATCCCATCAAAAAGTGGGCTAAGGATATGTATAGACAATTCTCAAAAGAAGATATACAAATGACCAATGAACATGAAAATAATATTCAACATTACTATTGATCAGGGAACTTCAAATCAAAACCACAGTGTGATACCACCTCACTCCTGCAAGAATGGCCATAATAAAAAAATAAAAAATAAAAATAAAAATAAAAAAATAATATATGTTGGCAGGAATGTGGTGAAAAGGGAACACTTTTACACTGTTGGTGAGAATGTAAACTAGTACAACTACTATAGAAAGCAGTAGGGAGATTTGTGAAAGAACCAAAAGTATAACTACCATTTGATCCAGCAATTCTACTGGAAAATAAGTCATTATACAAAAAAGATACTTATGCATGTATGTTTGTAGCAGCACAATTAATAATTATAAAAATATGGAACCAGCCAAAATGCCCATCAATCTATGAGTGGGTAAAGAAATTTTATATATATATGTAATATATAATATATATTATATTATATATATATATGACCATGGAATACTACTCAGCCATAAAAAGGATTAAAATAATGGCATTCAAATCAACCTGGATGGAATTGGAAACCATTATTCTAAGTGAAGTAATTTCGTATGGAAAACCAGTTCTTACTCACAAGTTGGAGCTAAGCTATGAGGATGCAAAGACATGAGAATGATACAATGGACTTTGGGGACTCGGGAGAAAGGATTGGGGGGTGAAGGGTAAAAGACTATCCATTGGGTACAGTGTGCACTGCTCAGGTGATGGGTGCATCAAAATCTCAGAAATCACCACTAAAGAACTTTATATGGAAGTTGAGATGAATGACACATAGGCACTAATGGATTTAAAATGAATAAAGTTTATTATTCACACAGTAAACATCTAAATAACTACTGAGGAGAAGGGCTAAAGTTTGGTCTAGAGTGAAACAAGAAGATCAAGGGAGAAGGATAATTCTGATTTTAATTGTAGTTAGGAGGTGTGGCTAGGGGGAATGTTCACTCATAGGCCAGGATGTGTGTGCTTTTAAAAACTTCCACCAGCACCGAGGGAGGAAGTCTGTAGCGTTCTTACCAGCTTATCCAGTTATTAAGTAAAAAGGAAAGGAGAAGGTGGATCTTGCAAACAGTTAAGGATCAAACATCAAAACTGGAGTCTTTGTCTTTATCCTAGTACATAAGTCTAATTCTGAGGGTTTTTTAAAAATAAGGTTAATGATCTCATTGATAGACACTTTAACAGAGACAAAGAAAAGACATTTCAGCAACCCATCAAAACAGTGTTCATCTAAACTTTAATGCTCTATTTTACCCAACATGCTAATGAAGCTGTGGACCATAATATCAAGCCATTTGTCCATACTTTTGCTTCCAAGAAGCAAATACTACTGGTTGTTAAATGTTTTATAACAAACGTATTGGTGCCACAATAAGAGTTAGAGAGGGTATACTTTACTCTGAAAAAGAATCTGCTAAAACAAGACAAACAGCGTCTATATTACAAATCAGATTTCCTTTTATGTGTGCGGTATTCACATTTGATTTTATAATTCAAATTTAGGAACACATTTTTTACCTTTGTTTCCACACCTGAGAGGTTTGCTAATGAGTAATTCCACCGAGAAAATACACACTGATTCTATGTGCTCTTAAAAGTGTCATTAACATACAGTATACACAACCTGTTCAACTCCTCTCTGAACTGTACTATAAATAAATGCAGAGCAGTTATTGTAATTATAGAGTAAATAGAACAAATTGACATAATTATAATTAAATCCAGGAAAAGTGGTGAGCACTTTGAAATGTATAAAATTAATTCAAGACCCTTATTTGTGGTTAAAATTTCTCTCTCCTTGGAGAAGCAAAATATTAACTGATAACTTAGAGGTATAAAAATCAAAGGCTACAAAGCTGCTTTCCTGTATAGGGCAAGAAAAAATGACCTCTAAGCCAAATTTGAGCTCTGTAAGTGTTCACCCAGTTTACATGAAAATGAACTTAAAATGCCTCTTTCATGCTTACTTCAAGAGATTTGAAAGAAATGTTCAGATAAAACAAGCAGGGATGAAAACATGCATTCACATACAATTTTGCCTCATTAATGAGTTTCTAGTGAAATTATGGTTGAGCCTAGGTTATCCAGAAAATTGTCTCAATTCTCTAACTCACTTTGCAAATTAAGAAAGATATATACGACCTTGCTTTTCAATTTTTTTTCCTCAATAGTCTTGCCTAAAAGTTTTCTTGTAATTAACATAGAAAAAAAAAAATCTACCTCACTCTGACATTTTCCTTCTCTTCTTAGAGACTGCTTTTTTCACACCCAACTTTGCTTTGCTTTGATGTTACAGGAGTGAGAAACTTGTAAAAGAAATCCTTGGTGAGCATTTGCTATTTTATTTTGTAGTTGCACACAAGACTTTCTTTCAACTATGTTCATTAGTTTGAAGAAGACAAGTACTGACCACTCATCCTTGCAAAAGAATGTACTTTAAGATTAATATAAAGAATGTATCATGAATAACACCTGCAAATTGTCTATTATCACAAAATTCTGTTCAGTAAATGAATGTCAGTGATTAAAGGATATCTTGTGGAAATAGCTTCAAATGTAGATTTTTTAAACAAAGGATAAAAAAGGAAGAAATTAGCAAACAAAGGAAAGAAGATGATGCAAAAAAACAAAACAGTTAATAATGAGGAGAGACGTGTGTGGATATGGAGTGATTTAAATGTGTATTTCTAATAGATAACAATGAGAATTGAACATAGATAAATGACAACTACAATGAGTTTCATTGCACAATTTTTATGCATCATTAAATATGAAGAATAAGAGATGAGTACAAAGTCTAAAGACAAATGTGAGTCTATGAAGAATGACAGATAAGGAATAGGGGCACAGAGGACAAATCTCACTGCATTGGCAATGTCTGATATTGTGAAGTGATTGGACTTCATATGACATGGAGAATTAAGAGAATTAAAATAAATTTGGAAAAGTATTCAAAGAAACATTCTCAGCCATTTCATTATGGTGAAGATGTTTCTTACATTTTTATTCATTATTCATCCAAAATCAACTATTAATAAGGTCAATAGCACAAAAATGAATGATGTAAAACAGTAATAAAAATATTCATCTATATATTCCTCATATTCTCTTTCTTAATTGATTTACTCACTCTGATATGAGAAACAGTACAGATATAAGCAACAACAGCAACAACAACAAGCCTTTTAAAGGCAATTATGTGTGTTTATTGTAATGCTGTCTCATATTGCCTACACTGTTTTATCTATGTTTCAGGGCCAGAGAGTTGTATTCTGCAAACTCTTCATACCAGAGAGTCATGAGAATTTGTAAAATGTATGACAAGGCTATATATTGTTCCAAGAAAGAAACTTACACATACCCTAAGTGTGAGGGCAGATGAAAAGGTATCTGATACTACAATTAACCTTCAATTTTGACATAGAGTCTAGTGACCTCATTGGCTGAGAATGCTGCTGATTTAACTAAGTAATCTGTTAACTCCTAAAGAACTGAAAGAAGTGAAGAACTATGAGCAAAGAAAGTAAGCAGATAGATTAGGAAAGAAGGTAAAGGAGAGAATGAAGAGAGTAAAAAAGAAGAAAACAAACAGAAATGAAAAGTACCTACCTTAAACAGTACTTTAGCGATTCTTTCAAGTTTTTGATACATTGTTACAATAACCATAGGAAGTCAGAATTATCGTGTTCTACTACAGTTGAAAAATTAAATTTAGAGAGGCTAAATGTTTTACTTTTCTCCTAGTGACATAAATTATGAACTGTAGAAAAGACCCCAACTCTGAGACTTTTCCCCCAAACACACGGACTGGTCCACTTTACCCAATGGTAGGTCACCAAATCCCATGATGGGTAAGAGTTAAAACCAGTGACTGCCTCAGGTTTCCATTTGTGGTCCTCATGATCCAGAATGTCTCTTCATCTTTTGGGAGATCAACAACTTATGAACCAACCAGATAAGTAATAAAAGAGAAAAATATATGTTACAGAAGTTTCTGTGATGCATTCAGCATACTTATCATTTTCTGTCATCAATTATCTTACAGTAAGTTTTTACTTTGTTTTGAGTTTAAAAGTAAAGTTTTGTGTTATATAAGTGGTTAACAGCTAATACATATGACTCATTAAATAACATCAAATGAACTGAACTGGAACCTCAAGCTATGTGGCTGATCCTTTCCACTTGAAAACTTTGCATATTCAAAAGAAAAAAACTCAATTTTGTCAATTTTATCTATTACTCTTAATGTTAAAGATGCTCAAAATAATTTTCAAAGACCAAAATATTATGATGAAAATATATTTTATTGAAATTATTTATATTCCTTACCTCTTTAATTTTGAATGCAACCTATTAGAAAAACGTAAGCTTGTCCCTATAAACCACATAACCTACTTAATTGCACTTATAGTCCTTGGCTTAGATCATCTCGTTTAACCTGCAGGTAATTGGAAAAGTGATGATTTGAAAGAAATAATCAAGAAAGGATCTCAGAGTCAGGTTTCATGGTGTAGAAGAAGGCAATGGTGAATGATATTTTTTTAAATTTATTTTATTTTACTTTTTATTATTATACTTTAAGTTCTAGGGTACATGTGCATGACGTGCAGATTTGTCACATATGTATACTTGTGCCATGTTGGTGTGCTGCACCCATCAACTCGTCAGCACCCATCAACTCGTCATTTACATCAGGTATAGCTCCCAATGCAATCCCTCCCCCCTTCCCCATAATAGGCCCCGGTGTGTGATGTTCCCCTTCCTGAGTCCAAGTGATCTCATTGTTCAATTCCCACCCATAGTTTGCTGAGAATGATGGTTTCCAGCTGTATCCATGTCCCTACAAAGGACACAAACTCATCCTTTTTTATGGCTGCATAGTATTCCATGGTGTATATGTGCCACATTTTCTTAATCCAGTCTGTCACTGATGGACATTCGGGTTGATTCCAAGTCTTTGCTATTGTGAATAATGCCGCAATGGACATACATGTGCATGTGTCTTTATAGCAGCATGATTTATAATCCTTTTGGTATATACTCAGTAATGGGATGGCTGGGTCATATGGTACTTCTAGTTCTAGATCCTTGAGGAATCGCCATACTGTTTACCATAATGGTTGAACTAGTTTACAATCCCACCAACAGTGAATGATTTTTCTACATCATTCTGCTCTTTTCCTAGAGTCATAGAGAGATAAATTATCCCTCCCAGTACAGAGGCAGTATATAATTTTTTTAAAAAAATTGAGTTATGAAATCAACATCTGAGGATACAGAAGGTTAGAGTAGTGACCCAAAACAATCTGCAAGACCTATCAAACATTCAATTATGGAGGGATGAAGGATAACATGCAAAGGAAAACACAAAAGGAAAGAAAAAAGAAAACAAAAATAAAAATAGCATCACAGAGACTGACCACCATGCAATGGAGTCGGACGAGAGAAACAACAGTAAAATAGGCACAGCATTGCAATGCAAGTGGCAGCATGTGCAAACAAATGAGAGAAAATTACCAAAGAAAGAGAAGATAACAAAAAGGCACAAAAGAAACAGCAGAGAGTTATCACTATTTTTGATGAAAACCACATAGCCCTAGTGTGAACTAAAAGTATTATTAAAAGATGGTAATTCACAAACTCTCTTGCATAAGCCTAGGAAGATTCCAGAGAATAATGAAAAAGAAAAAGAATCTAGAAAAACACTAAGGCAGTGAAAGCATGACAATATTCTAACTGCTGTAAATTTAAAAATATGCACAATTCCATTATGAAAAAAATTGATAGTCCAAGCTTAGTCTCTATTTTCATGTAATTTGTTTTTAGCGAATCCCAATTATAATTGATCATCATGATGCAACAATAATTTTAAACAAATCTAAAAACAAAAGCAAATAAACCACACATTTTGAAGGAAAAACAAACAGTGCACAAATAAAATAAGAAAAATAATTAAATATTGGATAGCCTAGAAACAAAGTTATCTGTAAATATCTTAGAATCTAAATAAAAAGCATACTCCTCATTCATTCCATTTATTTTATCACCCTAAGAAGAGACAGTATAAAAACAAACAAACATACAAAAAAACCCCAAAAACAAAAAAAACTTCTTTTTTTTTTTTTTTTTTTGCTTAGGTTCAAGAAAACAAAGAGCAGTAATTATGAAAAAAATATCTAAACTCATAAAGACCTACTGACTTCCAGTCATTGGACATAGATGGAGAGTCACTGATTGAGTCCTCCTGAGCCCCTCTCTACCATAGGCAGGAAGGTACATAACTGATACTTTAGCAAGGGTCTATTACTCTACGATGATAATAGTATTTCAAGGAGGCAACACAGATGTAATGACAAGACTTGAGGGCATTGAAGTGAGAAAATGAGAACTTACATCTGCTTTTTCCACAAGTTAGGTCTAAGACCTAGGGCAATTCCTTCAATCTCTGTGATTCTCCATTTCTTAGAGAATATACAACAGTTGCTATTTTTATAAACATTGAAGATATATTTATAAAGCATGCATATATAAAAACAAAACCAATGTTATTTCTCTTAAACTATATGTCTAAGGCCACTTTATTGGGGAGGTATAAAATGTTACTCTAGAACTAAACATCAATTGAATGCTGCAGCTTTTAGGAAGTCAACAGTAAAACACCTTAAAAAATGGTAACTTAGTTGTCTTTTGCTTTTTAAACTCTTATATGAATCTATTTTCTCTATATTTTCATAATGTTCAAATGTGAAATAAATGGAAATTATAAAATGCACCAATTTTAATGCACCAATCAGTTCACATCTCAATTTTTTATCAGTTTATGTTACCATTTAGAGGTAGAGTTCTCATCTCAGATTGAATTATTAGCAAGGACAATTGAATTTTTTGAAGGAAAAAAAAAACACTGCAGAAATAGAATAAGAAAAATAATTAAAACTGAGTATCCTAGAAACAATGAAAGTTATCTGTAAATATTTCAGAATCTAAATAAAAAAATATTCTTCATACTTTCAATTTTTTTTATTACCCTAAGAGGAGACGGTATACAAAAAAGAGAAAAGACACAGGGTAGAATTATATGCAGTCTATACATGAGATACATCTATTATCTGATGGCTTTTTACAGGAAAAAAATGATAAAGTTAAAATCAACTACTAGTGGTGAAATAAGATAATAGTGAAATTTTCCTCTCAGGTAGTCGTCATAAATAACATGCATTTTCAAAACATTTGATTTTCTATGTCAACGTTATTTTGAAATATTATTGAACATAAAACCCTCTAAAATTGTGATTGAAACCTCTTGTATATCCTTGACGGAAGATCATTTACTCATTAATTCAACTAATGATTATTTAGCATTCGCCATGTGCCAGGTGCTGTTCTAAGTGCTAGAGATTCAAAGGAAAAGAAAATTGGCCTTCTTATGAAACTTTCCTTCCAGTCGGTAGAGAGGATATAATGGAGTTGGGAAGGGACTGAAGCATGCAGTCTGATTTTCATGGAGAAATGACATATAAGCATGTGCCAACAACTTGAGATAGAATAAAACACTTTGTTAAAGGGACTGCAAATAAAAAAAAGCCACCTGTGGCTGAAGAATGGAGTAGGAAGTGGGCAGTGATGCAAAGTATGAATAAAAAGTGAGACATCAAACCTGTAATCCCGGCACTTTGGAGGCCAAGGCGGGCAGATCACTTGAGGCCAGGAGTTTGAGACCAGCCTGAGCAACATGGCAAAACCCTGTCTCTACTAAAAATATAAAAATTAGCCAGGCATGGTGGTACATGCCTGTAATCCCAAGCTACTCAGGGCGCTGAGGCACAAGAATTGCTTAAACTCAGGAGGCACAGGTTGCAGTGAGTTGAGATTGTGCCATTGCATTCCAGCCTGGGCAACACTGTGAGACTCTGTCTCTCTGAAAACAACAACAACAACAACTACAAAAAACAAAAACAGAATGAGAGACAGACAGGTCAATTCCTAAGCATTATGATCTTTATTCTACGGACTCCAATGAAGTAGATGTGTGTGGTGAGTATATGTTGGGAATGTATTTAGTCAATTTGCATTTGTAATTGATTCATGTTGAAGCACTAAGAATGGATGGGATTGGTGGAGAGAAAACATGGAGATAATATTTAGGAAATGAGGACCACCAAAGAATGCACTTTTTACTAAAAACCAAACAGCATATTCAAGCTTCATTTTTCTCCAAAACTGAAAACTAATCTATGTATTGAAAACAATAACAAATCTTTTTCTCTCTGTCTGTATCTTACTTTGATGTAATGGTTTTGAACAAATTTGTCTGTAATTAATATTTAATTAATATGATAATAAAATTCTCTCACCCTCACCCCATGACTTTAAATTACACTTAAGATTCCAAATTCATACCAAGACTTACTAGGCCTCATTAATGTTGCCCAGGACTTCTTCTCTAACTCCTTCTCTTACTACATGTGCTGTCACAATATTCTCATTTTTTCTGCAAACACTCCGTACATTTCTGTCTGAAGGATTTGTAGTAATCATGATTCTGCCTGGATGCTCTTTAACCAGCTGTAACAAGGATATTTCCCTCAGCTCAGGAATCTACATGGGTTTATTCCATGTATGATATGTCTGTTGTCAATCAAAAATCAGTAAGTAAAATTTTCTGAGAATTTTTAAATTTACTTAAAAATTAAAATAAAAGGCAAGACAATTAAGTACCTTATGTTACATAATTATATATTGTTAAAAATGGAAACTATAATACTCTTAGCTAAAGAGAAGCTTTAAGAAATTATACTACTTTATTCCATATTGTGAAGGACTGATAGCAGATTAAAAAGTGTATATAATCTCTTGTTTATTTTTTAGACAGTAAATGTCAAGGGAAGGTTTCATCTGGAAATTATGACAGAATAAAATTTCTTGCTCCCTATAATTACATCTTACTGATTACATAATACTGCTTACAAAGAAGGTTTTCCCATTTTCCCATCTGTGAAGTATATTACATAACCTGATATACAGTAATGGAAAAAAAACAAAGTAGCTAAGCCTATTATTTTCTTATTATATTTTTTGTCGTCATTTTGTCCTTGCAAACACACGTTACTTAATTCAGATCAAGGTGGTAAATTAGATGGGGCATGTGCCCATATATCCATGTTCAGATGTCTCCCCAGTCTGAGAAGAATGCTTGGGATAGAGAAATGGAGAGTAAGCAAATATAGAAAAAGAGGATAGACAAAGGAGTAGGCCAGTTAGAGATGTTGTATTTAAATATCTATCAAAGTTAGAGAATCGTAGTGGTATTGTGGAGTCCCTAGTGGTCTCCACGTTACTAAGGATATTTCAATTGAAGAAAACATAACATGTACATACGTACACAAATGTAATGAAAAAGCAATAGTGAGAATGACATTTTAAATTTACTTTTTTAAAAAACTGTCAATTCTGTGTATCTTTCATGTGATTAGGAAGAACACATTTTAGCATAGATATGTACATTACATTTATGGTATCAAAATGCATTTATTACACTTTGTTTAGAAATCAGAGCTCTCACTCCATTGAGTCAAAAGGGTTTACAGACACATATTCTGTTTTACCAGTTGCAAAAGTCACCTGAAGTACAAGAGGAGAGGTTTTCTGGAAAATGTGAATTTATTTGAAACTGATTTTCTAATTATCCTAATGATTATATTTTATTCTGATTGCTTCTGAAGAAAAACACACCCTCTTTATACTCTGCAAGCCTTTATACACTCCTGCAAGTCTTTATACTCTCTTGCAATCAAATGCATTTAAAAAATAAAGTAAAATCTATTAGCATGGCATGGTGATACACAGGTGTAGTGCCAGTGACTCAGGAAGCTGAGGCAGGAGGATAGCTTGAGTCCAGGAATTTGAAGCTGCACTGAGCTACGATCATGCCGTTGCACTCCGGACTGGGTAACAGAGTGAAACCTGTCTCTAAATAAACAAATAAATGAAATAAAGTAAAACTGAAATATATTTTTTCAAAACTGTGTGTAAGTTTACCTGTGTGTGTGTTTATTCTTCAATTTTTTTTGCTTTTTGTGAATCTCAAGGAAAAACATTTTTTGTCCTGTGAATGTATTTTTCAATGTTTCAACTTATAGTACTCAACTCTGACTTTTACAGGCCCAATTCAATGCTTTAAACACTGAAGTGTGGTGCCTACACTCAGTTGAAATGTTCTAATGGGCACATCTGAGGCAGATAATTAAGATAGTTGGATTAACCATTAGAACTGTAGTTTGTTAGATGCATGTGGTTATTGACTAAAGCTATGACTTCATAATGAAAAATATCAGCCATGTTTTCAGCACAGATGGTTGTGGAAATTGATATTTTAACATGGTAATGAGTTCAATACCCTGCATGTTGCAAATTTCTACATTTTTCCCTCAAAGTGTATGCTTATATCCAAGGGAGGAGTTCTTTAAACACGAATAATTTTAAATTGATTAAAAGTATGTGTAATTAATTCAATTTACCCTTCTAAAGCTCACCAGTGACATTCTTGAAGACAACTAGTCTACTGTAGGGATTGTGCTAAGCGATGAGAAAACCAGAAGGAATAAAAGAGAACTCATTCGTGAATAAAAGGCCATAAAACCATGGGGCTTAAAATCTAATAAAACATAGAAAGATATAAACAAATGAGAGCTGTTAAGTGTTCCATATTGTATATAATATTTATATATATTATGTGACATAATATATAGTATATATAGTGTTTTATACCTACTTGCATATATTCACATACATGTGTATATATACTACATTATATATAGTATTAATATATAGTCTATTATATGATATAGAGTATATATATACATATATAAATGTAGCATTTGAGAGAGAGAGAGAGAGAGACACTGAGATGATAGAAACAGAAAATAATTTTTATTTTAAGGAATTGGCTTATGCAGTTGTGGGAGCTGACAAATTTGAAATCGTAGGATGGGCCAGCAATCTGGACATTCAGGTAAAAATAGAGGTGATATTTCTGTTCAAATTCTACTGGACAGGCCAGCTAACCATAATCTTAGGTAGAGTTTCTATGTTGCAATTTTGAAGTAGAATTGTTTATATTTTGGTAAGCCTACATCTTTGCTCTTAATTTCCTTACCTGATTGTATGAGGTCCACTCATATTATGGAGGGTATGCATAATATGCTTTCCTCAAAGTCTACTGATTGAAAGATTAATCACATCCAAAAGTATATACTCACAGCAACATCCAGAACACTGTTTGACTGGACAACTAACCTAACCTAGCATAGCAGAACAAGTTGACATGCAAAATTAACCACAACATTGATTCCTTGTAAATTTGAGAGACTCTACATGTCCTTAAACCATGCATAAATCTCTAAATAAAGAAAATGACAAACTCATCCCTCTGCCTAACATGATACGACTATCCTGAATACAACCAAACATACTAACCCTTTCCACAGAAGAAAATGCAACATCCTTAACTGATGCTCACTCTTCCTGGTATGCTATAACACAAATATTATGATGTAAGTTAATGATGCTTAAATATTATGGTGTGAAGTTAATATATCTTATGTCATGTAATAAGGAGATTCAATAGCTGGAATGCTTGTGTCTTCCCAAAATTCATATGTTGAAATCTAATCCCCAGTGTGATTGTATTTCAGAGAGGTTCTTTTGGAGGTGATAGCTTATGCAGGTAGGGCCCTCATGAATCATATTAGTGCTCTTATAAAAGTCCCAGCGAGCTCTCTTTACTCATTATGATAAGTAAGGACACTATGAATCAGAAACTGGGCCCTTATTAGACAGTGAATCTACCGGTGCCTCAATCTCGAACTTCTCAGTCTCCAGAACTGTGAGAAATAAATTTCTGTTGTTGTTAAGCCAACCAGTATATGGTATCTTTGTTATAGAAGTTCAAATGGACTAGCATGGAGAAAAGAGAAGGGAGAAAACGTATAAGTTCTCTCTTTATATCTATTTATCTATCTTTGTGTGCATACACAAATATATTCATGGCAAGATAAGAAAGACATATAACAATTGCATTCCTCATTTCTTCAGCTGGTCACGTGGTTGTAACTGATATTTTTAACTACCTTCCTCCACTATCCATTTCATATTTCCTTTGCACTCAGCAAGCACCTTAGTTGGTCATGGTTCTTTGTCTGTTGGATTAACCAAAATCTCCATTCTTGAAGGGTTTGGACCGTTAGTATTCTTGCCTGAAGTGGGTTGTTGAAGTTTTATATTGACTTCAATCACAGGATGGTTGTAGTAAGGGACTACCTAAAGAATCACCTGCATTCTATATATACTCTTATTTACCTATATTTTGTACTAGTATTCAAATTTTCCCTTGGTAATCATGATCAATTACCCCAACCAAGAAAGTAACTCCCCTTTTTGTCTGTTGATTCAGAAGCATAAGGAGCTGCAAGTAGGTGGGTTATGGTCTTACTTCCAATTCAGTAGAATTTCTCAGGTATCTCCTGGTGGAATTATATATCTCTTTGGAACTAACACCTTTAGAAAAGCAGACAAAAGGATGCAAAGACAGGAAGTAAAATTATACTAATTGTTAACAAGATTCATAGCGAATGATACCTCTCCCATTTCTACCCCTTGATTCCTGACTATGGAAGAAACAGCATCGCATAGTGGACATAGCCCTTGCTGAATAATATCGACCATGACAAAATATACATGTCATAATAAATGGTGAAATACTAATGTTATTCTATAAAAGTTATAAGAAGCCGATGCCTGCTACCTCCATTATTATCCTACAGCTTGTGCATTATGGATAATGCAGTCAAAATTAGAAACAAATACAGGTCCAGGCTGGGAAAGAGAAAGCAGTATGACAGAAGTGGAGACCATGGCATTTGGGCAACTTTTTCATGTAACTTACTTGTGCCTCCAGGGCCAGCTCCAGCTCAACACCATATACACCACTTCCATTTGATGAAGGAGTGCTGCTTTGTACACCCAACTTCATAGCTTTGTGGTTAAGATGACACTCAATCAATGATGGGCAGCTCAGGTACTCAGTGACCCTCAGTTAAACATTCAGTCTATGTTAAGGCCCAATAACAAGCCAAAATCTGTTTCTCAAAGGAAGTGTAGTCAACGAGGATGGCAGGAGTTTGCTTCAAAATCCTAAGGTTCACACTGGCATTCACCTGTAGCGACTTGTCAAAGACTCCAAGCAGAATCTCTATCTGCTACAGACACTTTAAACACCATTAGATTTGCTGGATCATATAGCCTAAGTGGCAGAACAAATTGTACATCAATCTGGACCTATTATCTAGGCTCCACTCAAAACAAAACTAATACCTTTTCAGGTAACTGGGTGAATGGACTGTTGTACCTCAGGTAAATGAGGAATATGTTGCCACCCAAATCGAAAGAGGCCCTCTGGGCAGTGTGCCTTATTTTTTTTTATTTTTTTAATTTTTTTTAGTCATAGTAGGGGTCAGATGCAACAGCTTATCCTTCACCTTAGAAAGTATGCATCAACATGTTCCACACTATTGGGTTCCTAGAAATTTCACTCAATCAGAAAGGCCCCTTAATATTTGTTGAATTTCCTACCCTCTGACATGCAAATGTTTTATTAATACACCTTGAGTAGTTGCCACATTTTTCTTAGTAGGTCCAATCAGTATATCATCAATGCAATGAACCTGTGTGATGACTTTTGGAAGGGAAAAGTTATCAAGATTCCTAGGAACTAGATTATGTCCTATTGCAATAGAGTTGAGATACCTCTGAGTAAGATGGCTAAGGTATCCTGCTGGCCTTGCCAGCGAACTGTTTCTGTTGTGCGAACTGTTTCTGTTGCCGTTATTAACAGATAGGAAAGGAAAGCATTTTTCAGATCAATAGCTGCATATGATGTACTAGGAGATGTGTTAATTTACTTGAGCCAGGTAACCACATCAGGTACAGCAGCTACAATTGGAATCACCATTTGACTAAGCGTACAATAATCTACAGGCATTCCCAGGATCTGTTTTCAGCACAGACCAAATAAGTGAGTGGAATGGAGATGTGTTGGGATCACCACTCAGGTACACTTTAAATCTTTGATGGTATCAATAATTTCTGCAGTTCTTCCAGGAACGTAGTGTTGCCTTTGGTTTACTGTTTTCCTAGTTAGAGGCAGTTCTAGTTGTTTTCACTGTGCCTTTCTCATCTTTCTAGGTCAGGTAACCAACATTCTTCCAATTGCTGCATGTATCTATTCCAAATACGTATTCTAGAACTGAGGAAATACCACAAAATGAGACTGGGGACCCACTTGGCACATTGTGAGATAAGACTGAGCTAAAACTCCATTGATCTCCTGGCTTCCATAAGCCCTTATGGTAGACCGCAATGACATTTTGGGGTTCCTGGAAGTACTTGCAATTCAGAGCCACTATCCAGTAATCTCTGAAAAGTTTGACTATTCTTTTATCCAATGTATAAGTCATTCTGGTAAATAGCCATAGGCCCTTTGAGGAGCATGAGAGAAAGAGTAACAGTGTCAATTTTTGTTAGCAAAGTACTGTCCTTCCTTAATAAGAACTTTGTTGTTTTTGTTTTCATTAATTTTACTTTTTATTATACTTTAAGTTCTAGGTTACATGTGCCACAATGTGCAAGTTTGTTACACAGGTATACATGTGCCATGTTGGTTTGCTGCACCCATCAACTTGTCATTTACATTAGGTATTTCTCCTAATGCTATCCCTGCCTCAGCCCCCTAGCCCCTGACAGGCCCTGGTGTGTGATGTTCCCTGCCCTGTGTCCAAGTATTCTCATTGTTCAATTCCCACCTATGAGTGAGAACATACGGTGTTTGGTTTTCTGTCCTTGCAATAGTTTGCTCAGAATGATGGTTTCCAGCTTCATCCATGTCCCTACAAAGTTCATGAACTCATCCGTTTTTATGGCTGCATAGTATTCCATGGTGTATATGTGCCACATTTTCTTAATCCAGGCTATCATTGGTGGACATTTGGATTGGTTCCAAGTCTTTACTATTGTGAATAGTGCCACAATAAACATACATGTGCATGTGTCTTTATAGCAGCATGATTTATAATCCTTTGGGTATATACCCAGAATTTTTTATTCAAAGGGCATCTGTTGTATTCAAACAGCTCTGGGGTCTCTAAACTGGATCAAGCCTGGGAATGTGCTGAGGGGCCTGATTCTCTGTTGTTGTGTCTTTCATTTTCCTTCTTTATAAACTGAGAGGTCTGTTGTGTGATTATGTTGTCCATTTCTCATCATTGGATGTTGGATGTGTGGGGGGAAGATAACTTGACTTTGAAAATGAAGAGGCCAGGTGCGGTGGTTCACGCCTGTAATCCCAGTCCTTTGGGAGGCCACAGCAGGCAGAGCATTTGAGCTCAGGTTTGAGACCAGCCTGAGCAACGTGGGGAAACCCCGTCTCTACAAAGAAAATACAAAAATTAGCCAGAAGTGGTAGTGTGCAGCTGTGGCCCCAAATACTTAAGAAAAAGAAAATGAGGAAATGCCCCTGAGACATTTATTCCAAGGTATGTCTTAGGAGCATCATCAATACCTGATGATGAGATCCAGTATTATGAGCTAATGCTCTAATGAATGAAATATTTTGAAGGAGGACTTGAGTATGTATTTTATCTATAAGAAGGATATGGATTGTTGTGGCAAGAGGATGGACTGTGATAGTCTCTTACAACGGATTCCTTCCCTCCCTGTACTAACATCCACATCTAAGGATAGAGATTATTTTCTCTTCTTTTAAATATAAGCTGACTCTGACTGCCTTGGACAATAGAATGTGGCAGAAAACAAATACTGGGATTTCTGAATCTAAGCTTCTCTTCCTTTTGGAATCCAGGGACCCATAATGTGAGATCAAGTCACATGGATCAGCCACATGAAGAATATGCTAGATTTTTTGTCTGCTAGATTTCCAGGGACTCCATTATAAAACAGTAATGTCAAAGTTCTGTGTGAGTATGACTACTCTAATTATCATTTTGCCTCCATTATCCATTACAGTAACCACGACTATCTTGTCTTTGGTGAATAATTTCTGCCACTTGGTCCCACTACCCTAGCATTCTATCATCCCTGTTTCATTTAGGGATCCTAGTTCAGTGGTAAAACTTACCACTGGAATTCTTGAGCTACAAGGAAGGGTTACAACAGAGATCTTCAGGGACGGTGAGGTTCCCCTCATAAATTTATTTCTTATAGTTTTGATAAAAAGTTTGCATTATGTGTGAAAAGTACTTGTGTGTGGATATGTTCCTTTAGAGTATACCAATGACTTCCTAGCATTTCAGCTTCACTTAGTGTAGGCCATGTTTTAGTCCATGTTTCAGTCTGCCAACTAAGCCACCTTTTAGAGCCCTTCCTAATAATTTGAGCTATACAGAATTGCAGCTTAGTGAGGCCATATCAATAAATTGGGCCTGATCCAATATTATGTCCCTTTTACCTTGATTCCTCACTCTTAAGTTCCACGCCCACACATATGCTCTAAGTTTCTATATATTTAAATGAGGAAAATCATGCCATTCCCATGTGTATTGATTACATCACCTTGTGGGATCACACTGTTTACCTTACCCTTGGGGCTTGCTTGTACTCTAGTCTAATTTTAGATCTAGAAGAAAAGGGGGATGGCAGAGGTGGGTACTAAGAAAAATAAAAAATAGCTTGCAAGGCTACACTGGGAGAGACCATTACAAATTCATCAAGCTAAGGAGGGTTAATTTCCTCAGACAAAAATAGGGCCATTTGTACCCGCAAAAAATCTCAACAGAATTTAAAGTTTCAGTTTCCCAATTTCAATGGCATCTTTCCTTATGCTGCTCCCTCCCCCCAAAAAATTCATAGGTTGAAATTCTACCTCCCACCATATAAATATACAGGGAAGAGGAGCTATGTTTGAACCAAGAAATGAACTCTTACCAGATGGTGAATCTGGCAGTGTCTTGATCTTGGACTTCCCAGTTTGAGAGCTGTGAGACATTTCTCTTGTTTATAAGACACTCAGTTTATGGTATTTTGTTGTGGCTACTAAAACTGACTAAGACATGTCCCCATGCCAATTTTCAGTATCCTTCTCATGGGTCACAATACTTTGTACCTTACCCCCTGGAGCCTGCTGGTACTTGAGTTGAATGATAGGTCTAGAAGTAGAGAGAGATTGTGAAGGTAGGTCCTGAGGAGAATCAGCAGGGCTTGCAACTCAGGGAGGCCGTTACTGGTTTTTTAGGTCTAAGGGGTTTAACCTTTTCCCTTTTCGAAATCTTTTCCCTCTTTGAAGAGGGACTTCCCCTCTTCAAAGAGGGAAAATGAAAGACAAAATTCAGTCAATGATAAATAGGAATTTTGAGACTCAGGCAGGGTGGAAGCTGCTTCTACTGGCCAAAAGCCTCAGCAGAATTTGGAGGTCTAAAGCCTTCCAGATTTAGAATTTTTAGAGGTTATTTTCACTGGAGTCTATCCATGTGTCTCTATTCTGATTTTCAGTATCACATTCTTCCTCAGTCAATGCCTAACTTTGAAAAGGTGACTTTGCAAGTTTGAAGTTTTAATTTGCATTGTAATTAAGTCACTTGCAAAATGTGACCTTGGGTTTAGTTTTCAGAAATCTTGACCTTGTAGTTACAGGAAACAGGAATTATTTTCAGAGCAATCATAGAAGTTTTCATGTCTTTCATGCAGATGTTGAGCTGGTAACTTAAGGTCCTAAGCTTATAAACTCATTTTCCTAAGTTATTTAGCACAGTTAGAAACACTCAAGTAATTCCATTATGTGTGCATTTTAATTAAAATGTTATAAGGTGGAAAATATTTTGTCCCCCAAAGTCTTGTCTTCTATAGGCGCTTTAGTTATCTAAAGGTGATCGTTTGTGTAAGTCATTTGCCATATCATGCTGTGGCTTACCTGTTTCTCCTCTACTACTAGAAACAGAATCATTTGCTTTTAAATCAAATCAGATTAAAGAATCAATTCTAGAACTTACAGAACCAACACAAACATACACACATACTCACACCTGTGTGTGCATATATATATTTTATAAAATATTTCATATTTTATATATTTAGGGATTTGTTAAAGGCAATTAGCTTACACACTTGTGAAAGCTGATTTAAGGATCTGTAAGGCTATTGCTTCTGCCTCTGATGTTGAAGCTTGAAGTTCATAGGGAAGGCAGTCAGAAAAGTCAGAAAAGACATTCAGAAAGGGAATATCACAAGCAGGAACCCACAAGCATGAGGTGGAAATCCATGAGAATAGACTAAAACTTGTGTTAATTCCCCTCGCCTTCCACCTTGGCGATGAGGATAGCCTGAATAAATTGAGCCCTTTATTACAAAGACGAAAAATATATACCTGGCCAGGAGTCAAAGGAGCTAAAAAAGGAACCATAGGAAGGAAGAGAAATGGCCTGCCCAGCTGCCATTTCCCCCAACAAGAAAGGTCAGGCTGTCACGCAACAAGCATTCTACACAGTGAGTGCTGCTTCTCTTCCACCTTACAAGTCTTGCAGGAATCTCATTTGTGGCTCACTCTGACTATAAACAATAAGAAAAGGAACTCTGGGGAATGTAGTTCAGCTTAGCCATGTTGACATGTTACAAAACCGTCACCTTTATCACAGTTTATTATGCTTTTAATAAAATTTGAAATTTTTGTAACATTTTGTTTCATAGTTCTGCAATTGTATACGCAAGTCAGGTTGACTGTAGTATTTTACATGAGAACATATTTGTGTGTTCATGCACATGAACGTGTATACATTTTTTTTATCAAGTTTTGCTATTAAAATGATGTTAAAGTTGGGAAATGAACTACAATGGTTATCATCTTTCTTCCATGATCTTGGTTATATGGAATAAGATATAAAATTGTGAGGGTGGGCCCAGTGGCTCATGCCTGTAATCTCAGCACTTTGGGAGCCTGAGGCGGGCGAATTACGAGGTCAGGAGATCAAGAGCATCCTACCTAACACAGTGAAACCCTGTCTCTACTAAAAATACAAAACATTAGCTGGGTGTGGTGGTGCACGCTTATAGTCCCAGCTACTTGGAAGGCTGAGGCAGGAGAATTGCTTGAACTCAGGAGGCGGAGTTTGCAGTGAGCCGAGACTGCACCACTGTATTCCAGCCTAGGTGACAGAGCGAGACTCTGTCTCAAAAAAAAAAAATGTGGTTTCTTATCTACAGGATAGATTAAACTCAGCTACAAAACCATCTGGATTGGTATTCTTATCAAATAATAGATTTTTTTTAAAAAAATTTGTATTTATTTTGTGCTTATTGGTCTTTCTTTCTTTTTCTTTTTTGAGACAGAGTCTCACTCTGTCTTCAGGCTGGAGTGCAGTGGGGTTTCACCATGTTGGCCAGGATGGTCTCGATCTCTTGACCTTGTGATTGGCCCACCTCGACCTCCCAAAATGCTGAGATTACAGGCATGAGCCACCGCACCCAGCAGGTCTCCTTTTTATGCAAATTTAGATATGCAATATAATGACTACAATGTCATCTTGGCATGTTGCTATCAAATTGGAGGTTATATTAAGTAAAAACTCTAGTGCTAAAAGGCAGGCACCTTTGGAGTGAAGATAAAGACAAAAGTGGACAGGTATAAAATCCTTACAATGTGCTAGGTATTATTTAAATTATTTGCATACATTTTCTCTTTTTATTGCTGTGGTGAAGACAATCTGTGTGGATAGGTGTTATTGGCTCCATTTTAAAGTTGAAGAACATGAGACCCATAAAGATGAAGGCATTTGCCCCAGTACTCTCAGTCAATGTGTGTGGTGCAAGGATTCAAATCCCCTAAGCAGAGGCCGGACACTAAACAGTCTTAACATGCTTCTTTGAGAAATTGCATGAAAAAACACTAAGTAACGATTTGACTTACAAAGACCCAAGTTCAGAGAGAGTTTGCTTGGTTTTGTTTGTTTTGTTTTTGTTTTGGCTTTTCAGATGAAAATTCAGTTTCTCGTGTGGCCTTGTTACTTTTTGCCTGTGTATTCCAACTTTCCCACATAAAACTGATGCTTTTTTTAAAAATATAACTAAGCTTTGTGAGGTCCTGTTATATGAGTCAAAATAGTCGACTGAAAAAGAGTGTATTATTTTCAACCTAGTTAGTTATACTGTAAATTAAAGACTTGGCAAACTAAACACCCAGTAAATATTCCATAAATTCAAACTCTGGATCTTTAGGTTGGAAAGTATATATTATCCATCTTTGTATTCGTCTTTAAAATTCTGTGCCTTAGCCACCGTTGGTATTCACTAAATCTATTGAATGCTGAAATATCTTATGTTGAACTACATAAAACTGTCTTGGTATTTAATCACTCTATATTACTATATCTTTTTTTCTTATTTCTCTATTGATTCTTTTTATAACAACCACATTTATCATTTCTACAAGGTTGTTTCCAAAATCTAACTCCAAGCTTTGTACAGAAATATTTTCCTTATAAATATTTTGTACATATTATACATTTGGTTTTCTCCAAGTGTGCCACCTTCTGTAGACATTGTCCTATTGTCAGCCTTGTAGGCATTGCTGAAATTATAATCTTCCATGATTAATGTCTTAGCTGTTTTGCAGACTCTTGTTATCTGCATACATACTTCTAAATCTATCTTTCAGGCTGCTTCAGACAAAGTAGCTTCTTATCATTTATGTTCTTTCCATTTCTATCTTTTCCTATATTCCAAACAATCTTTTTGGTCTTTGGAGCATATATTTTATCTCTCTTTAAATGATACTGTATATTGTTTCCTCCTATCTGACAAAGTCTAGCCTTCTTCTAAAAACATCCTCCTGATTTTTAATAGGGCTCTAACCTACTTCATTCTAGCTTGCTACTTTGGTTATATTAATCTCTATTTAGTGGCCTTGAAAACATGGCTTTATTCTATCTTTTTAAAAAATGTATACTATTCCAGGAAAACAAATAAACAAATAATAGATATACTGTTTCTCACTGCTTGGGTTTTGTTGGGTTGCTGATGTTATTATTGTTTTTGTTACTTAGGAAATGTTAGTCCTCAGTTCTCTAATGCTATCTTTCTTCCCCTTACTTTGACTGTTGAAATAGCAGTCAAGTTTTGAATTCACCCTTTCCATACCCATGGCATGTTATTTACCAAGTTGCCAGAGCACAGTGCATGCATGAATATATGTTATTTCACTGTATCCGTGATTTTTAACAAGGATTTTATAACTATCTACACTTAGATACACATAACTGGCACAACTATGGAGTCCCAGAAAAATTGTAAAAATCAAAAGTGTTTTACTTCTAATTTTACTTACTGTTCTTTTTTATCCTTACTGGCCCTTGATACCTTTCTAAACACAGAGAAAATAAATACAATAAATTGCCAGAGTGAAAAGTTAATATTTTGATATTAAAAATTCATATGATAGTAGGTTCAATTCTATCTCCTGCAACTCAAAATATGCCATTTCAAGTTGAAGGAAGGGGAGGAAGATAGAGTGTTTGGGTGTCCTGCAGATTATTGATGTGAAAAAAATCCAAAATGGAAAAATCTAAAATATACCACCAGTTACTAGTGTTCATATAAAATTAAAGTATATAATATAATTTATTCTTAGCATTATGTCAGTTATTTCTGTTTCTATCAGGTTGTATTTTGGTTTTCTGATCCCTTGCCTATAACTTCTAACAGAAGTGCAGTGTGTAAAAATGTCTGTGAGTTTATTATTCTAGTTTTCTTATTACACTCGATTTTCAGTATCATCTCTATCTACCTTTGGTTTCAGTTTCCCTTACTCTCATTTTAAACATACAGCTTATTTCTTGCTCTTGGCAACCTCTTCTTGATCATTGTTATTTATGACTTCACTATCTTACTCCTATCTAAACTATGAATATAATGATAGTAATTTTTGTTCTATACATTTCATCTTACAAAATGTATATATAATTTTTTTATAAACTACAATTGTGGCAAAATGTTTACACGGATACATGATTCTCTCGTTTCAGAAATGGCCTTTGTTATTGTTTTTCTTTAACCATTACCAGAGTCCACTGAAATCTAGCCACTTATTGAATGTTACTAGTATATATAATGTGTGGAGAGGAAATTATACATTTTTAAATATATGGACAATGAGGTTCCAGAGATATCTAAGAAGTCAATTTAATATTCCTGATTTCTCTATTATTGTTTCTAACATTTTTGTTTGTTGATTCTTTCACATTATTTTCATTTCAATAGTTACTTAGTTACTTACTTGAAAGATACATGATAATAAGGGACTAAGTGCATATCCATATTTATTTTCAACATATAAAATGTTTCAGGGCAGGAGTTATGTAATGTAAATGAGATCAAATATAGATACTCTCAATAAATACTTGTGGATCCACTTGACAATCTTTATTTACAAGGCTATTCTTATAATAGACTTTGGAAACTCTGAAAGGTAGGAGGGTGAGAGAAGAGTGAGGGATGAAATACTACATGTAGGGTACAATGTACACTATTGGGGTGATGGGTACACTAGAAGCTGCTTCACCATCACATAATGTATCCATGTAGCATAACAAAACTTGTATCTCCTAAACCTACCAAAATAAAAAAAAATTGAAAATTAAAAAAGGCTGTTTTTAATATAGAAACCAGTATAATTTTTATATCAAATTTAAAGACATAAAGAAAATTTTGCATATTTTATCAATGTATTACTTGTAACCTTATGTATACTTCTTTATTTTCATGGAAAGACATTAAACTATTAATATATTTTTTAAAGAAGCTACATACTAAAGCATGGCTGTAAGCTCAAATAACTTCAAATATATGCCCAGAAAACTTGATTGTGAGTATAATGTGGTATAATTTTCAAACTATATGAAACTGATGATTGATTATTTGAAGATGATTGGTTCTCATTATATTAAAGGAAAACAAAAGGAAGAGATAGAAAATTCCATTTTTGAACATGGCCTTTCATGCTATGTTTCCACTAGAAACTATCTTTTGAAACATTGCAAAGGGCTTTAAAATATATTCTATGCCTCTACTCTCATCAGTGTCAGTTGCAAAGGCACCCTATCATTATCTCTGCCTGCAGAAAAGCAAATTGTCCTCTATGCCTCTACCTCCAGTCACCTCACTGCATGCATACGCTATGAATTAAAACACTGAAAATTTCCTTGAAAATGGTTGTCTTCTATTGATCAGGTTTTCATTTAAATTAGGAAAAATAGAATACAGCAAGAATGACAACAATGTGTGGTGTGTTAGCATATATCAAAATCTATGCTGTGTTTAGAGAGGAAGAAAAAAATTTTTGATTGAAAGAAGAAAAATTATGATATAAACTGAGGGAGCAATTGCTATTACTACCTCATATACAATCCCCAATTTATTACCTGGAATTACCTAGAGATCACTTTTCCTAAATATCAAGGTATACAGTTTGAGAAACACTTATTTCAATCAAGTGGCTTAGTCAACATGGGTCAAATTACCTTAATTATGTGGTTGTTATTGGTACATCAGTCAATTGTGTTTAAACTATGTGTGCACAAAAATAAAACAAAAGTTGACAGTTCGGCATACACCAAAAGAAAAACATTTAGAGTACTGTTATGCAAATTCAATTATTTAAGGATCTCTAATACTGTAAAAAAAAATACATGAAAAATTTATCTGTTCATATTCAAGAGCCTAAATTTGGTGAAAAACACTTTAAAATTCTACAAGACTTGGAAATGTCAAAAATCTCCTGCAATTTTTTATGTCTTCTGTGTAAGCATGAATTAATTAGATATATATGTGTGTATATATACACAAATAATTTATCCTTAGATTGCCAATACATTCAAACATAAAAGTAAGAAATAAATTAATGGATACATTCATTGTAAAGACTGGTGTTAGAAATTAAAATAAAGATGTGCATGGTTTCTAACCTGAAGGACTATTTTTATTTTCCTGAGAGTGGTTTAGAATGTTAACATATAGAGAAAATATAGTGGTACTTTAAAATCACTTATATTCTTACTATGCGGTCATTAAAAGCAAAGTACAATTTGAATTGCATACTTCCACTGTATATGATATCATTTAGCTTCAAGTAATAAGTGTACTAAATGTCTATCACACATATATTTTACACATATTGCAAATACATTTAATTTTCATTTTATTTGTAATTATACTTTTCTAGATTATATTACTGCATGATAATATGTATTTGTCTGGATAAACATATATAATTATTAAGATTAATAGTTCTGCCCGGTAAAGAGGCAGATGACATACACTATCATTTTGTAATGTGTAATTCAATTGCTGGCACATTAGGACTTTTAATGTAAGGCTTATAATGTAAATTTCAATTCTGTACTCTGTTAGTAACTAACAAATGCTGAATTATTTCCTTCCTTAGACATACACCATTGGAATCCATTTAAAGTGCTTAATGATATATTAATAAACCATGATTTCCAGCAGAGTTTCTCAACTCTCTTTACTGGCGCCAGCTCTTGTGCTGCCAATCAAATTAGAATGCTATGGTTTCTTAGTAAATAAAGGTTAATTGGACATATAAAGGGAAACTGAACATCAGAAATATCCATACTCACATTATTCTTCTCTAAAAGTTAGGTTATTAGATTTCAACTTATTATATATGCAGCTAAAATATCTTTATTTCTCATTTTGAACATAAAGAGCTATCTGTTTATAATTTCAGAAAACTCAAACATACAAGGCTTAGTGCTTTCATCTTTGTTAAGTTTTCTGATAATTTAGCAGAAGGAAAAAGAAATAGAATCATTTGTGTTTCATAAACTTTCCCGTAAATGCTTTTTCAAAACTATCGTCTCCAATCTCAAAACTCTTATTCTTCACAAATATGCAAAAAGTATTTACACATACATGTCATTATTTCCTCTCAATAGTTTCTATTTCCATTCTTACTTCCTGATCTGTTAGTTAGCTTCAGATATGGCCTGCTTTTGATTAGTTCTATAGTCTAGTATTGAATTCAGATATGAACCATGTGTTTGAACATATTAATTGTGTACTCAAAGAGTTCTCATAGAACTGCATAAAAAAAGTACAAGTGGATATTGACTTTCACCAGCCACATACTTTGAGGAATTTAAATTTACCTAGTGAGAAAAATGAGAGCATGCTTGCTGAGGATTAAATATTCAGAGAACAGTTGAGGATTAAATGTTCAGAAAAACTACTCCAGATACAGTACACTTATTAATGCTGGATAAAATATAAAAATGTGTATTTAAAGCATGCCTGATGTAGCTAGAAATTTAGAGAATGTTTTAGAAACCAGAAATAACAAGAAAGTAAAATATTAAAAAGAAAGTAGAGCCAATAATTGCTAGTTTAGTGGCTGGCTTTCAATGAGTTAGGCGTGCTAGCATCTGAGTCAAGCCATAGGACAAAGCTCGTGAGAGGCCACTAACCCCAATCACATGCCCTTATCCCATATTCATGTTCTGCATCCCCAAAGAAAGAATTCTTAGTAGATGACCTGAAAGAATAATAAAATTCCCAGGAGAGTAAGAATTTGGGAATTTAAGCCAGTCTCATCATTGTCTCTGAATTCTAAACACAAATCTTCAATAATCCTGCATTTGTACAACCTTCCCTCAAGATCCCCAAACTTTAAACTTGAAAATACCTTTGATGGAGAGTGCGAGTTGTCACTACCCTTGCAATAATTAAGCACAATCACTCGGGAGAAGCACATGCAGTTCATCTCCATAGGAAATTATTTCAAACCCAGGCCTCAAAGATTTCCCACAAATGTCCAAGGAAGGTAGGCTCACCATTGAAAATTACTAAACTATGAGAAAACCTAATCACCATGAGGAAATGGGAGATAAACATCTAAAAACGTATAATTACGCCCAAAGCAAATTTAGCTATTAAAAGATCAGATGTAAAATATAAAATAATATTTTTAAAGAAATATAAAATATACTGAAGCAATGACAGACAAGAGACTATCAATACCAATAAGCCAGCTGTGAAAAAGTACAAATGAGAAATTCTAAAAAAATTTAACTAAAATTTTGTATATTCTAAATGTTCTATATTGTAAATATTGCATATTCTAATCAACAAAAAAAGACAGAAAAAGACAGTCTGAAGAAATAATAATGAACACTTATATATGTAACTATGTAGAAACACTTTTAATGTAGATTACACATATTGACTTATTTAATCCTCATAACAGAATATCAGTTAGATATTCTTGCAATCCTTATTTTATAGGTGATACATTAAGCAGGCAGATTTTTTTTAATGTGCCTAAATCCCATACATAGTGAATGGCAGAGCCAGAATTTGAATGCAGTTTAATTCCAGAATCCATAGTTTGCAACTACATTGTAATAGGAATTTCACAGAAAAGAAAACAAATAAACAAATAAAATGATGCTTAACCTCAATAACAATCAGAGAAATATAAATTGAAGTATGGGATACTATATCATAACTTCCATCTAAGAAAATATAAAAAGTCTGACAATATTGAATGTTTGCAAAATGTACAGCTTTGGAGACTCTGACATTGCCTAGGGGTGTACAAATTTATACACTAACTACAGAAAAATGTTTGATATTACCTATTAAGTTCAGTATGTATGTATCTTTATAAATTCCAAAAACATTTTTGCATGATTATAGATATACATTTTAAAATTTAAATGCACAGTCAAGCAAGATGACAATTAGGGATTTCTTTGAACCATTAATTGGCACCGATACCATGGGGAAGATTCTATCTCATATAATGTGATAGCCAAATTCCATCTCACTTTACTTTGGACTGTAGTACAACATGATTTCTTAGCAAACATGTTGTTCTTCCATTAAATTGAACCTATGTATTCCAAATATTTTAGTTAACATGAATAAGAATCTCTATCGGTATTAATGTAGAATGAATATTAATAAAGATGAATGTTTCTGATCTTAAGAATGTACCCTGGTGAAGTTAAAATGAATGTTTTGCCCACCATTGTGTTGATTACAGATAAAGCATTATATATAATCATATGTAAAGTGATATATATATATTTTGTTAATTTCAATTTTTATTGTAGATATAGGGTTATATGATCAGATTTATTACATGGCTATATTGCACAGAGCTAGTAAGCATAGTATCCAGTAAGTAGTTTTTCAACCCACACTCCCTCCCTTCCTCTATAGAAATCTTCAGTGTCTGTTGTTCCCATGTTTATGTCCATGTGTGCTAAATATTTAGCTTCCATTTTTAAGTGAGAACAGTGGTATTTGGTTTTCTGTCCCTGCCTCAATTTGCTTAGGATCATGGCCTCCAGCTCCCATAGATTCTGAATGTTAGACTTTTGTTGGATGCATAGATTGTGAATATCTTCTTTCATTCTGCAGATTGTCTGTTTACTCTATTGATAGTATCTTTTGCTGTGCTGAAGCTCTTTAGTTTAATTAGGTTCCACTTGTAATTTTTGTATTTGTTGCACTTCCTTTTGGGGACATAGCCAAAAATTCTTTGACAAGGCCAAAGTTGAGAAGGGCATTAACTAGTTTTTCTTCTATGATGTTTATGGTTTGCGGTCTTATGTTTAAATCTTTACTCTATCTTGAGTTAATTTATGTATACAGTGAAAGGTGAGGGTCTAGTTTCATTCTTCTGCATATGACTAGCCAGTTATTCCAGTACCATTTATTGAACAGAGAGTCCTTTTCCCATTCCTTGTTTTTGTCAGTTTCATCCAAGGCCAAGTGGTTGTGTGGCTTTATTTCTGGGTTCACTATTCTCTTCCACTGGTGTCTATATCTGTTTTTATGCCCATACCATGCTGTTTTGGTTACTGCAGCTCTGTAGTATAATTTAAAGTCAGGTAATGCAATTTTTTCAGTTTTGTTTTTTGCTCAGGATGGCTTTTGCTATTCTGGAACATTTTTGGTTACATATAAATTTTAGTTTTTTTTCCATTTTTGCAAATTATGTCATTGGTATTTTGAAAGAACTAGTGTTTAACCCATAGTTTGCTTTGGGTAGTACTATTATTACTATTATTATTATTATTACTATTATTATTATTTTGACAGTTGGCAGAGCTAGCTGAGGTTTTATTTTGGAAAAAAACAAAAAACAATTGAATTGTTTTGTAGCTGGAGGCATGGGCAAGGGGGGTACCCCAGGCAGTGAACTCCCCCAGCGGGTGGGCTGAAGGTGAGGGCTGAGCCTCAGGTGGGTCTCCAATTCCCTGTGCTCCCCTACACAGCAGCCTACCTCCTGGGCACTGGGTCAGCGGCAGGAGGGATTATCTGGGAGGGACTGCCATTGTTGTTCACTTGAGCAGGACATCAGAGGACTCAGACACCAGCTTCCTTCCCAACGAGGGTCTCCATCTTTTTCACAACCATGGCCCTGGTGGAGCTGTTGCGGTTGAAGGAGATGGAATGCACACAAAAGCCAAAGCTGGAGCCCATGTCTTAGCTGAGGCCAGGACTTCTGAGGCCCCCATAGGCCGAGGTCAGCCCACCTGCATAGCCACTGGGGGCCTTCGGATGAGTACTTATGTTCTGCATCCCAGACTCCAGCACACTCTCCTCACCCTCCAGCAGCTTCCTGTAAGTGGCAATCTGGATGTCCAGGGTCAGCCTGAAATTCATCAGCTCCTGGTACTCCCGCAGCTGCTGCACTGTGTCCTGCTTGGCCTACTATAGGGTGGCCTTCAGCTCGGACAGCTTGGTGTTGGCATCCTTAAGGGCAAGCTCCCCACGCTGCTCGACACTGTGATGGCAGTCTCCAGGGAAGCCCTATGGCCTTTGAGACCCTCGATCTCAGCCTGAAGCCAGCTGATGTTCCTGTTTATCTGGGAGATCTCAGTCTCTGTACACTGCACGCATCCCAGCCAGCATCTGCAGCTCCTCATACTTGATCTGGTGCATGCTCTCACCCTCAGTCCAGCTGCAATTGACGAGCTCTTCGTACTGCCCCTTGACTTCAGCGATGATGTCTTCCATGTCAGGGGGCAACTGCTGTCCATGGGCAGCAGCACAGATGTGTGTGAAATCTGAGACTGCAGCTCCCAGATCTCCTCTTCACACAGCTGCCTGGGGAAGTTGATCTCATCAGTCAGCCGTTCCAGGCGAGACTCCATCTCTACCTTGTTCATGTAAGCTTCATCCACATCCTTCTTGATGAGGACAAATTCATTCTTCATCTCTGTACGCTTATTGATCTCATCCTCATACTTGTTCTTGAAGTCCCCACCAGCCCCTGCATGTTGCCAAGCTCTGCCTTCAGCTTTAGCTTCTCCTGGCCCAGTCTCCACCTTCTGCTGAAGTTGTTGATGTAGCTCTTGAACATGTTGTCCATGTTGCTCTGAGGCATCTTCTGCTGATGCAGGCTCCACTTAGTCTCCAGCATCTTGTTTGGCTGCTCCTTGTTGATGAAGGAGGCAAACTTGTTGCTGAGGGTCTTGATCTGCTCGTTCTCCTGGGTGCTCACAGCCTAGATGTTGGGGTCCACCTCCAGGTTAAGGGGGCTCAGCAGGCTCTGGTTGACAGTGAGAGTGGTGATGCTTCCCATAACACAGAACCTGCCATAGCCTCTGCCCAGGCCACCCGGGAAGCTGCTGCTGCCCACTTGGGAGAAGCTCGAGGAGCTGATGTGGGCACCGGACTCACTCGAGTAGGAGCAGCTGCTGAAGGCCGGGGGCAGAGGTGGACACCCTGTAGGACTTCTGGGTCAACCTCATGGACATGGTAGAGACAGGAGTGGAGGCAGGCAGGCTGAACCAGGCATAGATTCCAGAAGGAGAAGAGAAGTTGCTTCTTGGTCAGTACTGATATTTTAATAATATTGATTCTTCTGATCAGTGAACATGGAATGATTTTCTGATTATTTGTGTTGTATCTGCGTTTTACAGTTCTCCTTGTAGAGATCTTTTATCTCCTTGGTTAGATGTATTCCTGGATATTTCATTTTTTTTTTTGTAGCTATTGAAAATAAAATTTTGTTCTTCATCTGACTCTGAGAATTGACATTAGAGATGCACAGAAATTCTACTAATTTTTGTACATTGATTTAGTGTCCTGAAGCTTTACTAAAACTGTTGATCAGTCCTAGGAGCTTTTTGGCAGGGTCTTTGGGGTTTTATATGTATAGAATCATTTTATCAGCAAAGAGAGACAATTTGACTTCTTATTTGGATGTCTTGCATTTCTTTTTCTTGCTTGATTATTCTGGCTAGGAATTACAGTGCTATGTTGAATTGAATTGGTGTGAGTAGACATCCTTGTTCCATTTCTTAAGGAGAATGGTTCTAGTTTTTGCACATTTAGTGTGATGTTGGTTTTGGGTTTGTTACAGATGACTGTTACTTTTTGGCTTTTATTGTTTTATGGTGTGTTCCTTCAATTCCTAGTTTGTTGAGGGTTTTTATCATGAAGAGATGTTAGATTTTATAAAAATATTTTTCTGTGTCTATTGAGATGATCATATGGCTTTTGCTTTTAATTCTGTTTATGTAGTGAATCAAATTTATTATTTGCCTATGGTGAACCAGACTTGCATCCCAGGAATAAAGCCTACTTGACGCTGGTGTATTAACTTTTTGATGTGCTGCTCCATTCACATCCATTGTTTTGTTGTGTTTGCTAGTGTTTTGCTAGTGTTTTGTTTATGATTTTTGCATCTATAAGTGATGTTGGCCTGGAGTTTTGTTGTTGTTGTTGTATCTCTGCCAGATTTTAGCATCAGGATGTTGCTGGTTTTGTGGAATGAGTTAGGGAGAAGTCTCCTCTTCAGTTTTTTTGGAATGAGTTCAGTAGGACTGATACCAATTCTTCCTCATACATCTGGTAGAACTTAGCTATGAATTCATCTGGTACTAGGCTTTTTTTGGTTGGTAAGTTTTTAAATACTGATCCAACTTCAGACCTTGTTACTGGTCTGTTCAGGTTTTCACTTTATTCCTGGTTCAATCTTGGGAGATTGTGTTTCCAGGACTTTATCCATTTACTCTAGATTTTCTACATGTGTGCATAGAGGTGTTCATAATGGTCTCTAAGAATCTTTTGTATTTCTCTGGGATCAGTTGTAATGTCATCTTTGTCATTTCTAATTGTGCCTATTTGGATTTTTTTTCTTGGTTAATCTAGCTAGTGGTCTATCAATCTTGTTTATTCTTCAAACCAACTCTGTATTTTTATTCAGAAAACCAACTCTTGGTTTCATTGAGCATTTATACAGACTTTTTGCATCTCAGTTTCACTTAGTTCTGCTCTGATTTTAGTTATTTTATTTTTTCTTCTTCTAGCTTGGGAGTTAGTTTGCTCTTTTTTTTTTTTTCCTAGTTCCTTTAGGTGCAAAGATAGATTGTTAATTTGAGATATTTCTAACTTCTTGAAGAAGGTGCTTAGCACTATAAACTTTCCTCTTAACACTGCTTTGGCTGCATCCCTAAGATGTTTGTTTGTTGAGTTACTATTTTTATTAATTACAAACAATTTTTAAATGTCTGCCTTCAATGTTCACACAGTAATTATTGAGGAGCAAGTTGTTTAATTTCCATGTATTTGAGTGGTTTTGAGAGATCTGCTTAATAATTGATTTCTATTTTTATTTCACTGTGGTTTGAAAGCATGCTTCATATGATTTTATTTTTTTGAATTTATTGAGATTTGCTTTATGAGAGAGCATGTGGTTGATCATAGCATATGTTCCATGTGCAGATGAGAGAAATGTATATTCTGTGATTTTTGGGTGGAACGTTCTGTAGATTTTTATTAGGCCTAATGGATCAAGCATTGAGCTTAGGTACGGAGTTTAGTTTTCTGCCTTGGTGGTCTATATAATGCTGTCAGTGTGTTGTTGAAATCTCCCACTATTATTGTGTGGTTTTCTCAGTCTTAGTTTAGGCCATGAGGAACTCATTTTGTGAATATGAGTGCTCCAATGTTGGGTGCATTCATATTCAGGGTAGTTACGTCTTCTTGTTGGATTGTACATTTTATCGTTATGAGATGCCATTCTTTGCCCTAAATTTTTATTGGATTAATATCTGTTTTATCTGGTATAAGAATAGTGACTCCTGGTCTTATTTTGCTTTCCATTTGCATAGCATGTCTTTTCTTATCCTTTTACTTAGAGCCTGTGAGTATCGTTACAATTGAGATGGATCTCTTGAAGATAGCAGATGATTAAATCTTGTCTTTTTTATACAGTATACCTCTCTATAGCTTTTAATTTGGGGTGTTTAGCCCACTTACAATCAGGGTTAGTATTAATATGTGAGATTTTTCTCCTATCATGTTGTTAGCTCTTTTTTACGTAGGCGTGGCTGTGTGATTGCTTCATAGTGCCCGTGAGCTATGTCCTTAAGTGTGTTTTTGTGGTAGCAGGAGTCATTTTTCTTTTTGTTGTTGTTGTTGTTGAGACAGAATCTCACTCTGTCACCTAGATTGGAATGCAGTGGTGTGATCTCGACTCACCACAGCTTCCACCTCCTGGGTTCAAGCGATTTTCCTGCTTCAGCCTCCTTAGTAGCTGGGATTACAGGTGCACACCAACACGCCTGGATAATTTTTGTATTTTTAGTAGAGACGGGGTTTCACAGTGTTGGTCAGGCTGGTCTCAAACTCCTGACTTCGTGATCTGCCCGCCTCAGCCTCTCAAAGTGCTGGGATTACACTAGCCACCGTGCCCAGCCAGGAGTCACCTTTCAATTCCATGTTTGGCACACCCTTAAGGACCTATGGTAAGGCTGGTCTGGTCAAAACAAATTCTTTCAGCATTTGATGATCTGAGACAGATTTTACTTCTTCTTTATGTTGGAGCTTATTTTGGAATGATATAAAATCTTTTTTGGAATTTCTTTTCTTTAGGCATGCTGAAAATAGGTCCCCATGGCTGGGCACAGTGGCTCATGCCTGTAATCCGAGCACTTTGGGAGGCCGAGGCGCGTGGATCATGAGGTCAGGAGATCGAGACCATCCTGGCTAACACGGTGAAACCCCGTCTCTACTAAAAAATACAAAACATTAACCGGGCGTGGTGGTGGGTGCCTGTAGTCCCAGCTACTGGGTAGGCTGGGGCAGGAGAATGGCATGAACCTGGGAGGAAGAGCTTGCAGTGAGCCTAGATCCCGCCACTGCACTCCAGCCTGGGCAACACAGTGAGACTACATCTCAAAAAAAAGAACAGAACAGAACGGAAAAGAAAAGAAAGAAAAGAAAAGAAAGAAAATAGGTCCCCAATCTCTTCTGACTTGTAAGGTTTCTGCTATAGGTCTGATGTTATCCTGATGGGATTCCCTGTCGCTTCTCTCTTGCTACCTTTGAGATTTTTCTTTTGCATTGACCTTGATGAAACTAATGACTTAGTGCCTTGGGGATGGTCATCTTGTATAGTATCTAGCTGGGTTTTGCTGTGTTTTTTTGTTTTGTTTTGTTTTGTTTTGTTTTGGATTTGCATGTCAATCACTAGCAAGATTAGGAAAATTTCTGTAGACTATACTCTCAAACATATTTTCCAAGTTGTTATGTTCTTTCTTTTTCTCTCAGGAATGCCAATAAGTGATAGATTTGGTCTATTTATATAATTCTGTATTTCTCAGAGGTTTTGTTCATTTATGAAAAGAATCCTTTTTCTATATTTTTGACTGACTGACTTGATTCAAAGAACCAGCCTTTGAGCTCTGAAATTCGTTCCTCAGCTTGGTCTGCTCTGTTGTTAACACTTCTGATTGTATCATGAAATTCTTGTAGTAAAATTTTCAGCTCTAGAAGTTTAGTTTGGCTTATTCTTAAAATGGTTATGTTGTCTTTTAACTCTCAAAACATTTTACTGCATTTCTTAGATTGGGGTTCCACTTTCTTCTGAATATTAATGAACTTCCTTGCCATCCAGATTCTGAATTATATGTCATTTCAGTTATTTCAGACGGGTTTATGAACCATTATTGGGAAGCTAGTGAACTTATTTGCAGGTATAGGACACCAGCTTTTTGAATTACCAGAGTTCTTACACAGATTCTTTCTCTTCTTAGAGCGCTAGTGTTCTTTTAACTCTGGTGTAAGTTGAGTATAGTCAGTTGACTTTATTTCTGGATGTTTTTTGGTAGGCTGAGGCTCTGGGTAGAGTCTTAATTTGTGGCCACATTTTTACCTTTGGTTTCACAGTAGGGTATATTAGCAAAGTATTTTTGTTGTTGTAGTTTGGACGGTGATTCACTAGATGGTGCTTGAAAGTCATCGCTGGTAATTAGGCTTTTACTCAGCTGGATGGCTTTTTTATATTTCCTAGTGTTTGCAGCCCTACTCTGTGGTGTGGTGTGGAGAAAGGTGACCCTCTCATGAGGTTCACTCCTGGGCCTTGGGGGTGTCCCACTATTTCTTCGTTTTTATGCTGCTGATAAAGACATACTCAACACTGGGTAATTATAAAGGAGAAGAGGTTTAATGGACTCGCAGTTCCAAATGGCTGGGAAGGCCTAACAATCATGACAGAGGCAAAAGGCACATCTTACATCTCAGCAGGCAAAAGAGAATGAGAGGCAAGCAAAAGGGGAAACCCCTTATGAAATTGTGAGTTCTTGTGAGACTTATTCATCACCACAAGCACAGTTCAGGGGAAACTGCCCCCATGGTTCAATCATCTCCCGCTGGGTCCCTCCCACAACATGTGGGAATTATGGGAGCTACAATTCAAGATGAGATTTGGGTAGGGACACAGCCAAAACATATCAGCCCCGTTTGATCACTAGCACTACACTTTCATTTCTTTCCTTAGAGGGTCCAAGCCATGGGGTTCCTGTGGGCAGAGGCCACAGCAGGGAGATAGACCATACTTTTTCCAGGCCAGCCCTGTGGAGGGAGGCACATCCTACTCCCATGGCTCCCCATGAGTCCATGTGACTCACCCCTCTCAGTTCTCTGAGACAGTGGTCTCCTCTCCTGCTTAAGTACTGCCCAGAGATCTCTGCTCAGCCTCCCAAGATGCACACCACTGCCCTGGGATAATCTCAGGCATTTTGTCTCCTCTCCAGCTTGGGGGCAGCAGGAGCAAGGATTGTGGTGGCAGCAATGGCAGAGGGCCTGTCAGTCGCCTCTGGTGGCTCCATCATCCCAGAGGAATATAGAGCCATGGTCAATTGGAGTGATTAGCTGGGTCTCCTCTCTTTGAGAGCAGTATGCACTTGCTGCAATTGCTTCCTTGACTAATCCCTATGTGACTGTTTGGATGATCCACTAGCAGAGCTAATGTTTGCTCACTACTCTGTCTCCTCTGTGTGAGAGCAGTGTATACCAACTGCTTCTAGTCAACCATCTTGGTGCTTCTCAAATAATATTTTTGAAAATAAAAGTATACGGGTAATTTTGTCAAGAAGTGAAAAAAGAAAACATACAAACATTGTTCACAAACAACAATCTGGAGATTTATAAACATTCAAAATGGAAATTTCTGATATTGCAATTTATGTTGAATTTAGGTTTCCATGTTAAACAGAAACATTTGTGGTTACTTCTTTATGTCATTAGTAAAAATTTTATGCCTGTAAGAATTAAGTCTAATATGGCTGTGAAAAATTAAATTATACCTTATTTTACCCAAAAGATAAATATTGTATGTACTCTATGACTCAGTAATTCTATTTCTAACATATCTCGAGAAATTCTTTCACTTGTGTGCTAATAAATCTGTATAAGAATATTTGTAGCGTTGTTGCTTATATTAGTTAAAAACTGGAAACAATTAAAATATCAATCAATGGTAGGAGTAATTGAGATACATTAAAACAATGGAATAGCACAGAATGATAAAAATGAGTGAGCTCTATAAATCAGTATGAATATTTCCTCCCAAATTAAGAAGAAGCATAATTCCATTTATATACATTTAAAAATCAGGCTACATTTAAAAGTGCTATTTAGGAATATGTATATTTTGCAAAACTGTGGTAAGAGAAAAAGCATGAAACTGATGTTTACAAACTCAGAAAAGTACAAACCTTTTCAGGTAGGGAAGAGAATGCAATCAGGGTGGTACACTAAGAAGAATTTTTAAATGTTTATTTCTTTTTTATTTTATAAGCCTAGATATTTCATAAGTAAAGAAAATTTTTAGTTTGAAAAAATGACTAGATATATTCTTTGGTATATATGTTACATTGTTGTTATATCTGTTAAGTATAATATATAAGCACTCCTCAGTATATCTGCTATATTTTTTACTTTTTAAAGGGAAGAAAAATATATGAAAGAATTTTTCTTATGAAGCTTTATCACTAAATAGCTGCAAATTTGGAAGTTATTTAAATACCTTGCATATATTTCTTTTATTTACAAAATAAGTGAAATGCACTAGACTTATTGAGTAATTTATTTATTAATTCATTTTTTGTTGTTATAAGTATTAGGCGTTTTCTATATTCCAAGCAATATGCTACCTTAAAGGCATGTAAAGATACAACCTATGTCCTTTGCCATTAAACAGGCATTCTAGCACAGCAGCTGATGATGGCTCCTAGTTCTAATTTTATTTGCAGATAACAGTCAGTTCAATTCATTCCCCTCGTCAAGACAAAGGAAAGAATTTGGCGGGGACTCTGAACTGGGTCTTTAACCTGGCAGACATTAACACAAAGTTAAGGTGGATAGATAGAAGGAGATGACATATATGCAGAGGGAGTAAAAAAAAAAAAGTTTCTGGTTTGACATCACTGACATAAAATAAGGTAATAATCATACATATGGAATCGTATTCTCACCTTGGGTAACAATAACATAATGATGCTTGGACTCGTAAGCATCATATTCTCTTTCAATGTATATATAAATTTCCAAAGCTTTAATAGGAAATGCAAGCACACTGAGATTGTATAAACTGCTAATGCTAAGGTTGAATTGGTAGTTTATGATATTGCAGGGAAACAAAATCTATGTCTAATGTTCATGATGGCATTTGGACTTGCAAGTTCTGTATTGTTTCGATTAGAGAGGTAAACTGCTTTGAATGCTTTATGGAGAACTTTAGAATTTATTCTCAAGTGATAAATTTTGCTTTTCTATTCTAAATTTTGAAATGAAAAGTGTTTACCAGGTTTCTAAATCAAGTTCTCAAATTTTACACAAGTTTATAATGCATGTATCAGAAATCTTCTAGCAGAATATAAAAATCAATCTAATTGAAACATAAATAGATGTGGGTGTTGCCAACATTTGTTTGAAAATTTACATGCCAGCTTTTGGTAAACTGAATTTAGTGATCCATTTTCAGAGTTTCAAAGGGATACTTTACTCCACAGAAGTATGACTAAGCAACTTTACAATAAAAACTGTCTGTGCTTCTGAACAGGCTTGGTTTAGGTTTGAAGGAAAGAAAACACACGCACACACACACACACATATAAATATGATTTGTGTTTTGAAATATTTAAGCCACTAAAAATATTAAGTTTAGGTCTGACCCTTCTATTTTTCCCCTTTCTCTCCAGTGCTCCCCAATGCTCTCCCCAGTGCCTCTAGTTATGGAAACTAAAATTAACTGAATATTTTTCTTTAGTTTGGCCCCATATTATTTACTGAGTTGGCTTATGTCTGAGCTAATTGACAAGAGTGGCAATGTAAATGTTATGCAAATTAATCCCCTCTGGGACTCCTATTTATAAGTCCAATTGATGCCTATGCAAACATAGTACTTTGCAATATTTCAAGTCATTTAATTTTGTGGTATATGTAGACATTCAGTATTATTGACAATGATACAGAGGCCTGCTATGCCATTTATCTGTGACATTCTTTGCTTTAAACACATCACTATGGCTGATAAGTTTGAAGCACCTGAAATGAAAGCAGATAATGTTGTGATGATAAAATTTAAAGCTGTGCTAATAGTATTCCTCAACACACACACAGTCTCTCTCACACACAAATACATACACACACACACACACACACACACACATATCAAGATATATAAAAATGTTCTCTGAAGGTATAACATAATCAGAAATAGAAATTCCCAGGGTTCATGACTGTTCAGATTCAAATATTTATTTTTAAAATGTGACTATATTCAATTTGGTTTATTCACATATTATATATTTTACCTCCCTATGATTTAGCCTTTGCAAAAACCTAATGAAAATTTAGGACTCATCAATCTGTTTCCAGAAGAATGCTTTGAAGATGTTAATGATCACTTGTTTTACTTCACAGACTATTATTTAAGATGATTGTCACATGTTGCCATTTCACAATGGAAGGCATTTTGTAAAGTTAATTTACAAGACATCTCTCTCTCATTATTTTCATCTTTATTTGTCATCTATAGTAAAATGAATCCATTTTAAGTGTAGTGTTTATTGAGTTTTGACATATATATGCATACCTGTATAAATATCATCATCATAAAAAATATTCTGTAATACAATAAAATTCCCTTATACTGCTTTGCAATCTCCCAATATATCCTTACCCTTAGTCAAGCATTGACTTTCTTTCTGTGCATATATATTATTTTTGCCTATTCTAGAATTTCATATAAATAGAACTCTATACATTTTAATCCAGGGGCTCTTTCATGTTGGCTTTATTTTTTTCACTAAACATGTTTTGAGATTCAACATTAGCTTATTTATCAGTAGTTGGTCCAATCTAGTTAATTTTTAAATTTCAGATAATGTATTTTTTATCCTTAGAAATTCTATTTTTATGCCTTTCATTGATCTTATTATTATGCTTATATTTTTCTTTACATTTTAAAGAATATATGTAATGGCATATTTTAAGTTCTTGATTGCTCATTCCACCATCTCTTTCATTTCTAACACTTCCTATTAAATGTTTATTTTTTCCCCTAGTTTTGGGAGATATTTTTCTGCTTTTTCACACATCAGTTAATTTTTGATTGTATGATTGATGTTGTGATTATTGCATTGCTTTGTGTTCTGATTATGTTGTCTTCCTTTAAACAGTGTTCTGTTTGATAGGCAGTAAATATACTATTGAATTGGATTTTCCTTTCACAGCTTAATTTTAATCTTTGGGAACATCTCAGTAACCTTTACTCCAGGGCTAGTTTAGCTGTACCACCAAGATGGAGCTACCCAACCTCAGTAATTTTCACATTGTACCTAAACATCTCTTTGTCGTAGGAGGCTGTTTTGTGTATTGCATTTACTGATATTTAGTGACATCTCTATCATCTATCCATGAGTTGCCAGTAGTACGCCCTATTATTGTGAAAACCAAAATTGTCTCTAACATCACTAAAGGGCAATATTATCTGTAATTGAAAATCTATGTACTTGGAAGTTTCTACTAAATGCATCACACATTCAATGAGAACTCTACTCTGACCAGTTCAAAAATGTAAACTCTCAAGATTTTTTATCTCTCAGTTCTCCAGTAGTTTGTCTTTCTTCTAGAACTATTTCTTGCCAATCCTTGTGATACTCTACCTTGTAAGTGTGCAGTTTAGTATTTGGCCAAAACACTTAACGAAACTCATATACATGTTTCTGGAGCTCTTTTTCTACATAGCTCATTTATCTCTTATCATCTGTTCCAAAAATGTCAGTCACATCAATCTCCCCAAACTCTAAGACCTTTTTCCTCAACCCTATGTGACTAGGATACCATTCATGTGATTCTCTGTTGACTGCAGGTAGAAAGCCAGAGAGATCATAGAGTTAACCTCTCTTATTTTTCTTCTGTAAGGATCATAGTCCTATACTGCCTGTTGTACAATTTCTGGAAGAGTGGTTTTACACAGTTTGCTCCATTTTCGCTTCTTTGTATCAGGAGATCAAGTTCAGTTGGAGTTATCTTTTGATGGCCAGAGTAGAAACAGAGTAGCAAAAACTCTAGACTGCTGGGTAATGTTTGAGCACACTTCTACCCTCATGAGCTGAGTTGAATCTTCACCTATAAACAAATGTATTTATTCCCAAACATGTTTATGAAGCAGGTATTTGTTAATGTTAACTCCGATTTTAATTATATAAAGTATTATAAAAATTGCTTTTTATGAAATCCAAGTTAAACGTTTTTGAAGTTTAGATAAAAATAAATATTAGTGACTGAAAGAAATATTGTTGTTTCATTATAGGCAAAATAATTGTCAAAGAATGGGGAAATGTAAAGAGACTGGATGATTTTAAGTCATGTTTCCTTACAAATAGCTTCTATACCAAATTTAGGATTATAATTAATGCCATTTTATTGTTTTTTATTCTATAAACACTAAGTGAAATGGCAGTTAGATTTCTAAAAGAAAAACTTTTTCCTACATTAAAATGTCTAAAAAATAAACATATATTTACAAATTGTAATTAAAATAATGCTATTGTCAAAGACCAGCAGAGCAAGATGGCCAAACAGAAGCCAGCTATTGTTCCCCTCACAGGAACACCAAATTGTACAAGTATCAATACAAGAAAGCACTTTCTTAAGAAGCATAAATCAGGTAAGCAATAACTACTTGGTTTTGGCATCATGTCATGAAAAGAGGCACGTAAGAGGGTTGTAAAGACAGTCTTTAATTGCCTACACCACCACTCCTCATCTCCTGGTAGTACAACATGGCTTATAATGAGAATCTCTGTGTGTGCGGTAGAGTAAAGTGCCTGTGGGACTCTGCATTGGAACGAAGTGATGCTCTGTCACAGTGGAAAGTATTGCCAGGCAGAATTCAGTCAGTGGCCACAGAGGGAGCATTACGACCAGTTCTAGCCAGAGGGACATTGTCCATCCCAGTGGTCAGAACCTGAGTTCCAGCTAGCCCCACCAACGTGGGCTATAGTGCTCTGGGGCCTTAAACTTTAAAGACAGCCCAGCCCACAGGGACTGTAATTTCTGAGTAAGTCTTGATGCTGTGCTAAGCTCAGAGCCAGTCAACTTGGGGTACATGTGACCCAGTGAAACACCAGCTGGAAAGGCAAAAGAGTGCTTGCCTCATCCCTTCACTAACCCAAAGCAGTGCACCTTATAGTTCTGGGAGAGACTCCATCTTCTACTTGAGAAGAGGAGAGAGGGGGAGTAAAGAGAACTTTGTCATCCACCTCAGGTACTCACTCAACCACAGTAAAATAAAGCACCAAGGAGAGTCTTAATGTCCCCATTCCAGGCCATAGCTCCAAGATGACATGTTTAGACCCACGTTGGCCAGAAGGGAACCCACTGCCCTGAAGGGAAGTAGTCCTGGCAGAATTCATGACCTGCTGACTAAAGAGACCTTGGACTTTGAATAAACATCAGCAGTCACCAGGCTGCAGTCACCATGGGACTTGGGAAAGACCCACTACTATACGGGCTTCAAGTGTGACCCACCACATTTCCAGCTATAGTAGCCATGGGGAGACAATTTTTCTACTTGAGTAAAGAAGAGGGAAGAGTGAAAAGGACTTTGTCTTGCAACTTGGGTACCAGCTCAGTCACAAAAAAAAAAAAAAAAAAAAACGCGGCCGGGCGCGGTGGCTCAAGCCTGTAATCCCAGCACTTTGGGAGGCTGAGACGGGCGGATCACGAGGTCAGGAGATCGAGACCATCCTGGCTAACACGGTGAAACCCCGTCTCTACTAAAAAATACAAAAAACTAGCCGGGCGAGGTGGCGGGCGCCTGTGGTCCCAGCTACTCGGGAGGCTGAGGCAGGAGAATGGCGTAAACCCGGGAGGCGGAGCTTGCAGTGAGCTGAGATCCGGCCACTACACTCCAGCCTGGGTGACAGAGCAAGGCTCCGTCTCAAAAAAAAAAAAAAAAAAAAAAAAAAAAAACGCCAAGCAGAGTCTCAAAGTTCTCAATCCTAGGCGTTGGCTCCTGGTTGGCATGTCTAGACCAGTACTGGGTCAGAAGCGTACCCACTCCCTCAAAAAGACAGACCAAGTCCTGACAAGACAGACCAAGTCCTGACAGGATTCATCACCGACTGACAGAAGTGTCTTAGGGGCTTGAATAAACATCAGTGTTAGCCAGGAAATAGCTGTCATAGGCTTCAGGCAAGACCCAGTATTCTCCTGACTTCAGATGTGATCCAGCATGGTCCAACAGGTGGTGACCATAGGAGTGGTTGCTACACCTCTCCACCAACTCCAGGCAGCTCAGCATGGTCAGAGAGACTCCATTTGTTTAGGGGGAAAGTAAGGGGAGAGAACAAGAGACTCTGCCTGGTAATCTAGAGAATTCTTCTAGATCTTACCCAAGATAACCAAGGTGGTACTTTGGTCTACCAGAGTCACAGTGTTACTAGGCTTGTGTGGCCCCTAATGCACATACAGCTGTAGTTACCAAAGACTTATATCACAACACTCAATTTCCTTTGAATATGTGGAAAGCCTTCTCAAGAAGGATGACTACAAACAAACCAAGACTGCAAAGATTAGAGTAGATACCTAACTCTTCAGTGCCCAGCCACCAACAAACATCCACAAGTATTAAGATCATTGAGGAAAACATGACCTCATCAACAAACTGAATAAGCCAATAGGGACCAACTCTGGAGTGAAAGAGATATGTTACCTTCCAGACAGAGAATTCAAAATAACTGCTTAGAAAAACCTCAGTGAAATTTAAGGTCACATAGAGATGGAATTTAGAATCCATCAAATAAATTTAATAAGGAGATTGAAACAATTAAAATCAATCAAGTAGAAATTCTGGAGATATAAACTTTAATGAACAAACTGAATAATGTATCAGAGTCTCTCAACAGCAGCATTCATCAAACTGAAGAAAGAATTCATGAACTTGAAGACACACTATATGGAAATACACAGAGGAATTAAAAGAAAAAAGAATGAAAATGAAGAAGCATATCTACCAGATGTGAAAAATAGCCTCAAAGGGGCAAATCTAAGGCTTATTAGCCTTAAAGAGGAGGTAGAGAGTGAGATTAGGGTAGAAAATATATTAAAAAGGATAATAACAGAGAATTTTCCGAACTTAGAGAAAGATTTCAAAATTCAAGCATAAGAAAGCAATAGAACAACAAGTAGATTTAACCCAAATAAGACTACTTCAAACATTTGATAATCAGTCTCCTAAAGCTCAAGGATTAAAAAAGATCCTAAACCAGCAAGAGAAAATAAAAATAAAAGTAAAAATAAACATATAAAGGAGCTTCAATATGTCTGTTAGCAAATTTCTTAGGGGAAACCTTACAGGCCAGGAGACAGTGGCATAGCATGACATATTTAAAGTCCTGAAGAAAAAATATTTCATCCTAGGATATTATATCCAGTGAAAATATCCTTCAAACATGAAGAAAAACTAAAGACTTTTTCAGACAAACAAAAGCTGAAGAATTTCATGAATTCCAGACCTACCTTATGAGAAATGCTAAAGAGAGTTCATCAAGCTGAAAGAAAAGAATGTAAATAAGAAATAATAAATCATCTCAAGGTACACAATTCACTAGTCATAGTAAGTACACAGACAAATACAGATTATTACACAGTGTAATTGTGGTGTGTGACCTCCTCATATCTTGAGTAGGAAGACTAAAAGATAAACTTATCAAAAGTAATAACTACAACAACTTTTAAGGTAACAAACTGTATAATAAATAGAAACAACAAAAATTCGAGAGTTGGGAGGAAGAAGTTAAAGTGTAGAGTTTCTGTCAGTTTTCTCTTTGCTTGTTTGTTTGTACAATCCACATTAAGCTATTATCAGTTTAAAATAATGGGTTATAAGATGTTGTTTGCAAACCTCAGGGTAACCCCAAATCAAATACACCTACAACAGATGTAAAAAAAAATAGAAAGCAAAAATTGAAACATACCAGAATTTTTAAAATTTTAAAATTTTTTGAATTTCATACCAGAAATTTAAAAATTTCTTGAAACAAATGAAAATGGAAACACAACATACCAAAACCTACAGCAAAAGTAGTACTAAGAGGAAAGTTTATAGTCATAAGTGCCTACATCAAAAAAGTAGAAAAATTTCAAATAAACAACTTGCCAATCAATCTTAAAGAAAAGAGAAAAACAAAGCAAAGCCAAAATTAGAAGAAAAGAAATAATAAAGATCAGAGCAGAAATAAATGAAATTAAAATAAAGAAAACAATGCAAAAGATCAGTAAAACAAAAGTAGGCCATTTGAAAAGATAGACAAAATCAACAAACCATTAGCCAGACTAAGAAAGAGAGAAGTCCTAAATTGGAATCAGAGATATAAAAGGAGACATTACAATGGATACCACAGAAATTTAAAGGATCATTAGAGACTAATATGAACCACTATATGCAAATAAACTGGAAATGCTAGAAGAAATAGATAAATTCCTAGATACATACAACCAACAAAGATTGAACAATGAAGAAATCCAAAAGCTGAATAGACCAATAACAAGCAAAGTAATCAAAGCTGCAACAAAGTATCTCCCAGCAGAGAAAAGCCTGGGACTTGATGGCTTCACTGCTGAGTTTACCAAGCATCTAAAGAGAACTAATACCAATCCTACTTAAACTATTTCAAAAACCAGAGAAGGAGGAAATACTTTCAAACTCATTCTACAAGGCCAGTGTTACCCTGATATCAAAAGCAAATCAAAAAAAGAAAACTATAGGCTAATATCTCTGAAGAATGTTGTTAAACTCCCCTGCCAAAAATACTAGCAAACCAAATTCAACCACACATTAACAATATTATTCATCATGACCAAGTGGTATTTACCCCAGAGATGTAAGCATCCTTACATCTTCAACATATGTAAATTAATCAACATGATACCTCATATACACAGAATAAAGAATAAAACTATACACATTTCAGTTGATGAGAATAAGGCATTTGATAAAATTAAACATTCCTTCATGATAAAAACTCTAAAAATGCTGGGCATAGAAGGAACATACCTCAACACAATAAAAGTCATATATGAAAAATCCACAGCTGTATCATACTGAATAGGGAAAAGTTGAAAGCCTTTTCTTTAAAATCTGGAATAAGACAAGGATGCCCCCATTCACTGTTGTTCAAACTAATACTGAAAATCCTAGCTCGAACAATCAGAGAAGAGTAAGAGGGCATCCAATTTGGAAAGTGTATTAAGTTGTTCTTGAGTTGCTATAAAGGAATACCTGAGAGTGGACAATCTACAAAGAAAATAGGTTTAATGGGCTCATGGTTCTGCAGGCTGCATACGCATGGCACAAACATCTGTTTGTCTTCTGTTAAGGGCCTCCTCAGAAAACTTAGAATTATGGTGTAAGGCAGACAGGAGCTGGTTCATCACAGTGCTAGAGTGAGAGCAAGACAACAAGCAGGGGGAAGTTTTTGACATTTTAACAACCAGATCTCCCATGAACCAACTGAGCAAGAACTCATTTGTTACCAAGTGGATGGTGCTAAACCATTTATGAGTAATCCACCCTTATAATCAAATCACCTCCAAATAGGTCCCACTGCCAACATTGCTAATTACATTTCAACATGATATTTGGAGAGGAAAGACATCTAAACTGTCCTTTCTAAACTTCAGAAGGGAAGAAGTCAAATTATCCTTGTTTGCAGATGATATTAGCTTATATTTGGAAACAACAAAAGACTCCACCAAAAACCTATTCATCTGATACAAGAATTCAGTACAGTTGCAGGCTACAAAATCAACCTACAAAAATCAGTAGAATTTCTACATGACAACAGTAAACAATCTGGAAAAAAAAATCAAGACTGTAATCTCATTTATAATAGCTATACATAAAATTAAATACCTAAGAATAAACTTAACTAATGAAGCGAAAGGCCTCCACAATGAAAACAATGTCACTGATGCAAGAAATCAAAGAGGACAGAAAAAACATGAAGGAAAGCTATCCCATGTTCAATGGATTGTTAAAATATCCATAGTACCCAAAACAATCTACACATTCAATGCAATCTCTATCAAGATACCAATGGCATTATTCACAGAAAAAGAATTAAAAAGTTTATATAGAACCACAAAAGACCCAGAGTAGTCAAAGTATTACTGAGCAAAAAAGCACAAAACAAAACTGGAGGAATTACATTACCTGACTTCAAACTATACTACAGAGTTATAGTAATAAAACAGCCTGGTCCTGGCACAAAAACAGACACATAGACCAGTGGAGCAGAACAGAGGATCCAGAAATAAATCAGTACATCCAGAAATAAATCAGTACACTTTCAACAAAGCTTGTAGTAATTCACTTTCAGTAAAGGACAGTCTCTTCAATAAATGGTGCTCAGCAAACTGGATATCCATAAGCAGAAGAATGAAACTAGAACCCTGTCTCTCACGATATACCAAAATTAAATCAAATCAAATGGATTAAAGACTTCAATATAAGGTCTCAAACAATAAAAAAACTAAAAGAAAACATTGGGGAAATGCTTCAAGACATTGGTTTGGCAAAGATTTATTGACTAATACCTCAAAGCAAAGGCAACTAAGGCAAAAGAGTACAAATAGGATCACATCAAGCTTAAAATCTTCTACACAGCAAAAAAAAAAAAAAAAAGAAAAGAAAAATCAACAAGTAAAGAGACAACCTAGAGAATGGGAGATAATATTTCTAAACTACCTGTCTGGTAAAGAATTAATAACCAAAATATATAAGGAGTTCAAACAATTCATTAGAAAAAACCTAATAAACTGAATAAAAAATGGACACAAAATAAAAATATGTATTTCTCAAAAGACATACAAATTGTAAACTGGAATATCTCAATGTCATTGATTCACAGAGAAACAAAATTAAAACTACAATCAAGTATCACTTCACTCCAGTTAAAATGGTTTTTATACAAAACACTAGAACATAAGTCAAACATTGCTGACCACTCAATCTTCAGGTCTTAGTAATTTGCTAGGTACCCAACAAGTCCTCAATAAATATTAATTTAATTAATAAATAAAATAATGGATGGTGATGAGGATATGGAGAAAAGAGAACCCTCCTTCACTGTTGTTGGGAAAATAAATTAGTACAAACACTACCGCCAGAGTATGGCTGTTCCCAAAACAACTAAAAATAGAACTATCATGTGCTCCAACAATCTCATTGTTAAATATATATCCAAAAGAAAGTGAATTAGTGTATTAAAGATATATCTGCTTTCATGTTTATTGCAACATAATTTTCAATAGCCAAGATTCGAAACCAACCTAAGTGTCCATCAATCGACCAATGGATAAAATGTAGTACATATACACAATTGGATACTATTCTGACACACAAAAAAATGAGATCCTGTCATTTGCAACAACATGGATGAAACTGGAGGACAGTGAAATAAGTCAGGCACAAAAAGACAAATTTCACATGTTCTCACTTATTTGTGGGAGCTAAAAATTAAAACAAACTCATGGAGAGAGAAAATAGAATGTCAGTTATCAGAGACAGGGAAGGGGAAAGGGAGGGGGTGGAAAATGAGGATGGTTAATGTTCATGAACACACAGTAAGATACAGTGAATAAGATCTAGTATCTTATAGCACAACAAGGTGACTACAGTCAGTAGTAATGTGCTATACATTTTAGAATAACTGGAATAACTGAGGGAGTACAATCGGAATGTTGGTAAAACAAAGAAATGGTGAATTATTGAGGTGATGGATAGTCCATTATCTTGATGTGATATTATGCATTATATGTCTGTATCAAAATATTAAATATTTCATGTATATAATAAAAGTACACACATACTTTGTACCTATAAAAATTAAGAATTAAATTACATGTTATTCTAAATATTCAAAATTTTGATGAATTCCGATTTAAGTAACTACTTTGATTATATAGCAAACTACTTGCCTTTATGACATTGAGATATGTTTCACATTTTTAAGATTAACAAAATAATTAACAATTAATATTAATATTTATTGAGGACTAGCAAATTACTAAGACCTGAAGATTGAGTGGTCAGCAATGTTTGGCTTATGTTCTAGTGACGTTGATAGAAAATAAACAAGGTAAATAATTATAACATTATAACATATATGTATGTCTGTCTTATAACGAGTCAGAAATATCCTGTCTCTATTAATCCCTAGGTTGTTAAGTTTTTCCCTGCAGGCTGAGATTCATTAGCTCAAAATGCTACTGGCACCAAACTAAAATGTTTATAGATCTACTTATTTTAAAAATAGACCAAACAATAATTTTTTAACCAGGTAGAGACCACTTGCTTCACTCATGCAGGAAATCACACCCAGCATTTATGGATAAGATAGAGCCCTATAGGTATTAGGCCTCAAGCTGCTATGGAGTGCTCTGATCCAGATATTCCCTTCTAGTGCTACTGAACATCTAGACAAATAACTCCCCTCTCTGGATAATGCTTTTCTCTCTCAAGAGTTCCCTTGCTTTCCTCCCTTTCTGAGTAGTGACTCCAGTTCTGGAGCCTGAATAGATTCCTGTGTGGGGGATTTTCCCTCTCATGCAAACTTCTCCAACAGCAACTCAAATAAATTTTGTTTGTTAATTTCCCTTGAGGTCATATATTTTTCTTCAATCAGCCTTAAATATTTCAAAACACCAGAAATTGTAGACACTGGAGATTATTGACAAGAAAATACACAAGGAGTTAGAACATAAAACAAGATAATTTATCTATTTTAAATATAATAACAAGTTGCATTATCATTGAGGACATGTCTGTTGAGTAAGGCCATAAAAATTTGTGTGAGTTGGTCACACATAATATCTATTTATTTATTGTCTCTATTCTCAATAAAATTAATGTTTCATAGAAATTCATACTACATATTTTGTTCACTATTAATATCCATTACTTAAACAGCACATAGAAACTGGTAGATAATTAACAAATATATGACTAAGGAAATAGCCTTCCAAAGGCTAAGATTACTTATCTGCCAAAACCTACCAAAAAAAAAAAAAAAAAAACATAAATTTTCAAGCAAGCTTACAAACTTCAACTCATTCTTTTCACGTGAGGCTCAGTTCATTTATATGTTATAATGTTGCACAGGGTGGGGTAGGGATTTACACCTTTTCCCTTCCACTTGCTTGCTGTGTAATTTTGAGGATGATTGTTAATCTTTCTAAAGTTTACATTCTTATCCTTAAACAAGATGATAATGGAGCAGCCCTATATCATTTTACTAAGAATAAAATTACATAAGGCAGGTAAAGCATTTAAAAATAAGCTCAGAAACTCAGCAAATTTCAATTAACATTAGCTAAATCCACCACACAATAATTGAACCAGTATTAATTAAGTGTCTTCCACCTGACAAACAATATGCCTGGTGTGAGTACCATATAGCTGATAAATGGTACCATATAGCTGATACAACTCATAACTTTTGTAAAAAAACTCACAGACCATAATCGTTGGTGGAAATAACAAAAATATAAACTCAAACAAGATATGGGGAATGCTTCAATGATCACTGCAAAAACTAGTACAAGAACATAGAAAATAGCAAAAACATGCCAAATGGTAAAGACCATTGACACTATGAAAAAAATGCATCAATTAATGGTCAAGATAACCAGCTAACATCATAATGACAGGATCAAATTCAAACATAACAATATTAACCTTAAATGTAAATGGGCTAAATGTTCCAATTAAAAGACACAGACTGGCAAATTGGGTAAAGATTCAAGACTCATTGGTATGCTGTATTCAGAAGACCCATCTCACATGCAAAGATGCACATAGGCTCAAAATAAAGGGATGCGGGAAGATCTACTAAGCAAATGGAAAGAAAAAAAAAAGCAGGGGTTGCAATCCTAGTCTCTGATAAAACAGACTTTAAACCAACAAAGATCAAAAGAGACAATGAAGGGCATTACATAATGGTAAAGGGATCAATGCAACAAGAAGAACAAACTATCCTAAATATACATGCACCCAATACAGGTGCACCCAGATTTGTAAAGTAAGTCGTTAGAGAACTACAGAGGCTTGGACTCGCACACAATAATAATGGGAGACTTTAACACCTCACTGTCAATATTAGATCAATGAGACAGAAGGTTAACAAGGATATCCAGGACTTGAACTCAGCTCTGGACCAAGCAGACCTAATATACATCTACAGAACTCTACACCCCAAATCAACAGAAAATACATTCTTCTCAGCACCACATCGTATGTATTCTAAAATTGACCACATAATTGGTAGTAAAACACTCCTCAGCAAATGTAAAATAACAGAAATCACAACAAACTGTGTCTCAGACCACAGTGCAATCAAATTAGAACTCAGGATTAATAAACTCACTCCGAACTGCACAACTACATGGAAACTGAACAACGTGCTCCTGAATGACTACTAGGTAAACAACAAAATGAAGGCAGAAATACAGATGCTTTTTGAAACCAATGAGAACAAAGCCACAACATATCAGAATCTCTGGGACAAATTTAAAGCAGTGTGTAGAAGGCAATTTTTAACACTAAATGCCCACAAAAGAAAGAAGAAAAGATGTAAAATCGACAGCCTAACATCACAGTTGAAAGAACTAGAGAAGCAAGAACAAACAAATTCAAAAGCTAGCAGAAGGCAAGAAATAACTAAGATCAGAGCAGAACTGAAGGAGATAGAGACACAAAAAACCTTCAAAAATCAATGAATACAGGAGCTGGTTTTTTGAAAAGATCAACAAAATAGATAGACCACTAGCAAGACTGATAAAGAAGAAAAGAGAGAAGAATCAAATAGACGCAATAAAAGTTGATAAAGGGGATATCACCACCGCTCCCAAAGAAATACAAACTACCACCAGAGAATACTATAAACACTTCTACGCAAATAAACTAGAAAATCTATAAGAAATGGGTAAGTTCCTGGAAACATACACCCTCCCAAGACTAAACCAGGAAGAAGTTGAATCTCTGAATAGACCAATAACAGGTTTTGAAATTGAGGCAATAATTAATAGCTTACCAACCAAAAAAAAGCTGAAGATCAGACAGATTCACAGCCGAATACTACCAGAGGTACAAACAGGAGCTGGTACCATTCCTTCTGAAACTATCTCAATCAATAGGAAAAGAGAGAATCCTCCCTAACTCATTTTATGAGGCTAGCATCATCCTAAAACCAAAGCCTTGTAGCGACACAACAAAAAAAGAGAATTTTAGGCCAACATCCCTGATGAACATCAATGCGAAAATCCTCAATAAAATACTGGCAAACCGAATCCAACAGCAGATCAAAAAGCTTATCCACCACGGCTTCATCCCTGGGATGCAAGGCTGGTTCAACGTACACAAATCAATAAACGTAATCCATCACATAGACAGAACCAATGACAAAAACGACATGGTTATCTCAGTAGATGCAAAAAAGGCCTTTGAAAAAATTCAACAGCCCTTCATGCTAAAAACTCTAAATAAACTAGGTATTGATGGGACATATCTCAGAATAATAAGAGCCATTTATGACAAACCCACAGCCAATATACTGAATGAGCAAAAACTGGAAGCATTCCCTTTGACAACCGGCACAAGACAAGGATGCCCTCTTTCACCACTCCTAGTTAACATAGTGTTGGAAGTTCTGGCTAGGGCAATCAGGCAAGAGAAAGAAAGAAAACGTATTCAATTAGGAAAAGAAGAAGTCAAATTGTCCCTGTTTGCAGATGACATGATTGTATATTTAGAAAATCCATCGTCTCAGCCCCAAATCTCCTTAAGCTAATACACAACTTCAGCAAAGTCTCAGGATACAAACGTAATGTGCAAAAATCACAAGCATTCCTATATACCAATAATAGACAAACAGAGAGCCAAATCATGAGTGAACTCGCATTCACAATTACTACAAAGAGAATAAAACATCTAGGAATTCAACTTGCAAGGGATGTGAAGGACCTCTTCTAGGAGAACTACAAACCACTGCTCAATTAAATAAAAGAGGACACAAACAAATGGAAGAACATTCCATGCTCATGGATAGGAAGAGTCAATATCATGAAAATGGCCATACTGCCAAGGTAATTTATAGATTTAATGCTATCCCCACCAAGCTACCACTGACTTTCTTCACAGAATTGGAAAAAACTACTTTAAAGTTCATATGGAACCAAAAAATAGCCCACATAGCAAAGACAATCCTAAGCAAAAAGAACAAACCTGAAAGCATCACGCTACCTGACTTCAAACTGTACTACAAGGCTACAGTAACCAAAACAGCATAATACTGGTACCAAAATAGATATATAGACTGATGGAACAGAACAGAGACCTCAGAAATAACACCACACATCTACAACCATCTGATCTTTGATGAACCTGACAAAAACAAGCAATGAGGAAAGGATTCCCTATTTAATAAATGGTGCTGGGAAAATCGGGTAGCCATATGTAGAAAGCTGAAACTGGATCCCTTCTTTATACTTTATACCAAAAATTAACTCAAGATGGATTAAAGACTTAAATGTAAGATCGAACACCATAAGAACCGTAGAAGAAAATCTAAGCAATACAATTCACGACATAGTCATGGGCAAAGACTTATGACTAAAACACCAAAAGCAATGGCAACAATACCCAAAATAGACAAATGGGAACTAAATAAACTAAATAGCTTCTGCACAGCAAAAGAAACTACCATCAGAGTAAACAGGCGACCTACAGAATGGGAGAAAATCTGTGCAATCTACCCATCTGACAAAGGGCTAATATCCAGAATCTAAAAAGAACTTAAACATATTTACAAGACAAAAAAACAAACAGTCCCATCAAACAGTGGGCAAAGTATATGAACAGACGCCTCTCAAAAGAAGACATTTATGCAGCAAACAGACATATGAAAAAATGCTCATCATCACTGGTCATCAGAGAAATGCAAATCAAAACCACAAGGAGATACCATCATGACAGTTAGAATGGTGATCACTAAAAAGTTGGGAAACAACAGATGCTGGAGAGGATGTGGAGAAATAGGAGCACTTGTACATTGTTGGTGGTAATGTTAATTAGTTCAACCATTTTGGAAGACAGTTTGGCGATTCTTCAAGGATCTAGAACTAGAAATACCATTTGACCCAGCAATCCCATTACTGAGTATATACCCAAAAGATTACAAATCATGCTACTATAAAGACACATGCAAATGTATGTTTATTGAGGTGCTATTCACAATAGCAAAGACTTGGAACCAACTCAAATGTCTATCAATGATAGACTGGATTAAGAAAATGTGGCACATATGTGCATGGAATAATATGCATCCATAAAAAAGGATGAGTTCATGTCCTTTGCAGGAGCATGGTTGAAGCTGGAAACCATCTTTCTAAGCAAACTATCACAAGGACAGAAAACCAAACACTGCATATTCTCACTCACAGATGGGAGTTGAACAAGGGGAACACATGGACACAGGGCGGGGAACATCACATACCAGGGCCTGTTGTGGGGTGGAGGCCTTGGGGAGGGATAGGTTTAGGAGAAATACCTAATGTAAATGACCAGTTGATGGGTGCAGCAAACCAACATGGCACGTGTATACCTATGTAACAAACCTGCACGTTGTGCACATGTACCATAGAACTTAAAGCATAATATAAAAAAAAAAGAAAAAAAAGAACATAGAAAATAGAAAAATATGGCATACACACAGCTTCATATGTTTTCTGAGAAAACTTTTTCCTAAATCAATTTACTCCTTGCCTAAATTTTTAAGCATTATTTTTCTGAGTTAATCATCATGTTTACATTGTCCACTCTTAAACTGTTAATTTTGTTTGGTTTTACATTTTAGTCTTTAGTCTACGTTTGGTTAAGTTTTGTATATGGTATAAGAAAGAGGTCCAGTTTCGATTTTCTGCATATGGCTAGTCAATTATCCCAGAACCATTTCTTGAAAAAAGAATCCTTTCCACATTGCTTGCTTTTAACAGACTTGTCGAAGATCAGATTCTTGCAGGTGTGTAGTCTTATTTCTGGGTTCTCTGTTCTGCTCCATTGGTCTATGTGTCTGCTCTTATATGAGTGTCATGCTGTTTTGGTTACTGCAGCCCTGCAGTATACTTTGAAGTCTGGTAGCATGATGCCTTCAGCTTTGTTCTTTTTGCTTAGGATTGTGTTGACTATTCAAGTTCTTTTGGGGTTCCATACGAATTTTAAAATAGATTTCTATGGTGCTGTGGAGAATGTCAATGGTAGTTTTTAATGGAAATAGCATTGAATCTACAAATTGCTTTGGGCCATATGACCATTTTTTAATGATATTGATTCTTCCTATCCATGAGCATGAAGTTTTTTTGATATATTTGTGTCATCTCTGATATCTTGCAGCAGTGTTTTGTAGTTCTCCTTGTAGACGTATTTCACCTCCCTTATTAGCTGTATTCCTAGGTATTTTATTATCTTTATGGCAATCGGGAAAGGAAGTTTGTTCATGGTTTGGCTTCAGCTTGACTCTTGGTATATAGAAATGCTACAGATTTTAAATGTAAACCCTAAAACTATAAAAACCCTGGAAGACAACCTAGGCAATACCATTCAGGACGTAGGCACAAGAAAAGATTTTATGATGAAGATGCCAAAAGCAGTTGCAACAAAAGCAAAGATTGATAAATGGGATCTAATTAAACTAAAGAGCTTCTGAATAGCAAAATATACTATCAACAGAGTAAATAGACCACCTACAGAATGGGAGAATATTTTGCAAACTATACATGTGACAAAGGTCTAATATCCAGCATATATAAGGAACTTAAACAAATTTATAAGAAAAAACAACCCAATTAGAAAGTGGGCAAAGGATATGAACAGACACTTCTCAAAAGAAGACATACATGCAACCAACAATCATATTTTTTAAAAAAGCTCAGCATCACTGATCATTAGAGAAATGAAATCAAAACCACTATGAGATACCATCTCACTCCAGTCACAATGGCTATTATCAAAATGTCAAAAACAATGTGCTGTCAAGGTTGTGTAGAAAAAGGAATGCTTACTCACTGTTGGTAGGAGTGTATATTCGTTCAGCCATTGTGGAAGGCAATGTGGCAATTTCTCAAAGACCTAAAGACAAAAATACCATTTGACCCGGCAATCCTATTACTGGGTATATACCTTCCAAAATATAAACCATTCTATTATAAAGATGAATGCATGCATATATTTATTGAAACACTATTCACAATAAGAAAAACACGGAATCAATCTAAATGTCCATCAGTGATAGACTGGATGAAGAAAATTTGGTACATATACACCATCATGTCCTTTGCAGGGACATGGATGGAGCTAGAAGTGATCATCCTTGGCAGACTAAGGCAGGAAGAGAAAACCAAACATCACGTGTTCTCACTTTATAAGTGGGAGCTAAATGCTGACAACACATGGACACACACTGGGGCCTACTGGAGCTGGAGGGTGGGATGAGGGAGAGTATCATGAAAAATAACTAATGAGTACTAGGCTTAATACCTGGCAATTAAATAATCTGTACAATGAGCCCCCATGGCACAGTTTACCTGTGTAAAAAACCAGCATATGTGCCCCTGAACTTAAAAGTTTTTCTAAGTAATTACAAGAGATTTAAACAATAGATTAATTTATTAATAATTTATATTAATTATAATATACATTTATTACATATTACATCAATAAATAAATTTATTAAAAAATAAATAAATTGTTAATCATGTCAAAATGTTAAAATTTGAATATTAACTATATCAATCATTGACTCTTTAGAGTCATTCTTGATACCTCTTTCTTTACAAAGCATATTGATACCATATCAGGAAATTATTTCGGCCCTACTTTTATTTCATCTTTAGAATATGCACCCTTACACCATCTTCACTACTGTCACCCTCTTCTGAACCACCATCATCTCACATATAGATTACTGCAATGGTTTTTCAACTAGATTCCTTAATTCTAACCTTATATTTTTATCATGAGTATTACTTCTGCTTGTAATGCTTTTTCCCCATGACTCACTTCTTCCGTTTCACCATCTCTAGAGGGCAATCCTAACCATCCACTTAAAATTCCAGTCTTCTCCTTTTACACCTTGGGCATCTCATATCTCCTTATCTTGCCCTCTTTCTCTATTACACTTACCACTCTGACATGCCATATATTATACTAATGTATTATGTTTATTGCTTATTTTATGCTACCTACTAAAATAAAATCTCCATAATGCCAGAGATTTTTCTTTCTTTAATTTTTACTGATATATCACGAGTCATAGCATGACATGTTGTTGCTGTTTGTGTGTATGAGTGTGTGTGTATATATACACATATATGAATGGCTGACTGACTAGCTGAAACAAAGATCCAGTCTACATTTTATCCATAGTAGAAACAAAATAAGTATCTGTTAAAATAAATGATGCTTTTTAAAAGTAACCCCTGTGGGAACAAAGAACTTTGTGGAATTGAGATCTGTTCATCACTAAGACAGAACTTTCTAAGCAATTTCTTAATTTATTCCCAACACTGGTACATCAAAATTATTTCAGGAATTATACACATATAAAAAGTTTCTACATTATATATGAAATCTTGTCCTACCCCAAACAAACAGATCTTTTGCCAAATTATACAGTGTTTTAGTCAAAATATCGAGGCCAGCCTCAGTTACTGAAAGTCCAGAAAGTGGTTAGCAAACAAGACCATCACCATTTTTGTAAATAAAGTTTTTTTTGAAAAAAGCCAAACTCATTTATTTATGTTGTCAATGACTGCTTTCATGCTGCATTGCAGAGGTGAGTAGTTGCTACAAAGATTGTAAAAAATGAGCCTAAAATACTTATCACCTTGCATTTGAGAAAATGTTTGCCGATTCTTGGTGGGATATATTGGCAATAACAAGAAAAGCAGCTCTGGATCATCTTGGGTAAAATAATAAATAACATTGTAAGAATTTCCCATTTAATTTGTTTATTAGTATTTTTTTTTTTGAATGTCCTATACATAGGCAGTGGGATATTTTACCCCACATTAAATTTTGTCAGCTTTGGTAAAATACAGTTTATATAAAATAAAATTAATCAATTTTAAATGTACAATTTGATGAGTTTTGACAAACATATACAATTGACTAATTAATACCACAATCATGATGTGGTACATTTTTATCACTCACTGCTAAAAGTTTCCATATGGAAATTTGTGGAAAATTCTGTCCCTCCACTTTCTGGTTCCCAGCAACTTCTCATGCACTTTCTGTAATAATAGATTTGTATTTTTTTAATGTTATACATATGAAATCATAAAGTATGTAGTCTTTTGTGACAAGATTATTTCACTTAGCATAAAGCTTTTGAGATTAATCAATGTGGTTGTCTCTATCAGTGGCTCATTCCTTTGTATTGCTTGCCATACTCCTTTATATGGTTATATCACAATTTTCTTATGCATTCACCAGTTGATAGACATTTGTGTTATTTCTAGTTTCAGCTATTATGAATAAATCTGCAGTGAATATTTGCATAAAATTACTTGTGTGAATGTGTCTCTTGGGCTTGAGAATTGAATTGCTAGGAAATATGGTATATTTAATTCTAAAAGAAACTACCAAACTGTCTTCCAAAGTCACTGTTCCATTTTGCATTCCACAGCAAAATATGAAAGGTTCTAGCTGTATAGCATCCTCCAAAACACTAGAAGTATCAGTCTTTTTAATTTTAGGCATTACCGTAGTGGTGTACAGACGTCTTATTGTGCTCATAATTTGCATTTTCCCAAGGATTAATAATGTTTATCATTATCATTCACAACCCATTTATCTTTTTCTGTGAAGCTCTGTTCAAAACTTTGGGCCATTTTTTTAAAGCAAGGTTGCTTGTCTTTATATTATTAAATTGTAATGGTTATATATGCTAGGTACTAATTCCTTAGAGGACATATGTATGGCAAACAAATATCTCTCAGTCTATAGTCATCTTTTGATTTTCTTAATCATATTAGTTGAAGACAAAATGTTTTTAATTTGGAAACATTCAAGTTACCAAATTTTCCTTTATAGCTTATGTCTTTTATGTCCTATTAAATAAAGCATTAACTAAACCAAGATCATTAAGACATTCTACAATATTTTTTCTAGAGGTTTTATATCTCTAGCACTTTTATTTCAGTCTGCACTGCAGCTCAAGTTATTGTGTATGAGATGAAGTATCTGTCAAGGTTCCCTCTTTTGCATAGAAATGTCTGTTTAACCAACACCACTTTTTGACACAATTATTATTTCCCAACTAAATTACCTTGACACCTATTTTGAAATTCAATTGGCCATATATGCATTGGTCTATTTTAAATATTTTATTGTGTTATTTCTATCTATGTCTGCCTTTATGTCAATACCTTCCTCTCTTGATTAGTTCAGCTTCAGAGTTATTTGCCAATCAGGTAGACTCATAACTCTAACATTGTAATTTTTCAAAAAAAATGGGCTATTTTGCATTTTGATATAAATTTGAGAATTAACCTGATAATTCCTACAAGAGTATGCTGGGAATTCCTACGAAAGAATATGCTGGGAATTCGACTGGGATTGTGTTGAATCTGAAGCACAGTTTGGGAAATGTTGATAACAATATTGAGTATTTTGATCCTTAAGAATGGTTTACTTCCCCCATTTATTTATAAATTCTTTAATTTCTCTCAGTAGTGTTGCATAGTTTTTAGGATTCTTAATTTATTCAGGATGCAGATCTTGCACATAGTTTAAGATTTCCCTAAGTATTTTATATTTTTGGTACTACTATAATATATAAAATTTTATATTGCCAAATTTCATGTTGATACAGAAATAAAATTGATTTTCTAAAGTTGATCTTATATCCTGAAACGTTTCTAAACTCATTTCTTTCTTCTAGTATTTTTATCTTCTGTAAATTGTTTTAGATTGTCTATATAAATGGCCATGTTAACTGTGAATAAGTATGACTTCAGTAACTTGCTTCCAATATGTATGTGTCCTTTCTTTTTTGCCTTATTGTACTTGCTAAAGTCTCCAGTAAAAAACTGAAAAAAAGTTCTTGAGAGCTGACATCCTTGATGGGAGAAAATTGTGATATAACTATATAATGGAGTATTAGAAGCAAAAGAAAGGAATGAACTAGTAATAGAGGCAAACTTAAGGAGATGTGCTGATTCTTTTATTTAGTTTGATGTTACTAGTAGGTTTTTTGAAGGTGCTGCTCATCATGTTGAGAATATTTCCTTGTATTTTCAGTGTGCTGAGAGTTTTCCCATGAATGTGTGTTGAATTTAATCATATGTTTGGTCTGCATGTATTGTGATGATCATGTGATTTTTCTTTAAAGATGTTAATGCATCAAAACATTTTCAAAAAGAAAATCAGTTTTGCATTACTGGGATAAAACTAACATGACATGATATAGTATTAATTTTAGATATTTCTGGATTAGAGGAATATAAATCATTCTACCATAAAGACACATGCAAGCAAATTCTTATTATAGCACTATTCACAATAGTGAATAAGCTAAGGCACAAATAGCTAAGACATGGAATCAACCTACATGCCAATCAATGACAGACTGAATAAAGAAAATCTGGTTCATATACAACATAGCATACTATGCAGCCATAAAAGAGAATGAGCTCATGTCTTCTGTGCAAACATCAATGGAGCTGTAGGCCATTATCCTTAGCAAACTAACACAGGAACAGAAAAGCAAATATGCATATTCTCACTTAATTTTAGTCATTTGTGCAGTAGTGTACAGGTATCATATTGTGCCCATAATTTGAATTTTCCCAACAATTAATATTTGTCATTATCATTTGCAAACCATTTTTCTTTTTTTGGTGAAAATGTGTTCAAATCTTTGGACAATATTTTTAAAAACGGTTACTTGTCTCTACATTATTAAATTGTAATGCTTGTACATCTAGGTACTAGCTAGGGAGCTTAATGATAAGAAACTATCAATACAAAGAAGGGAATAACAGACCTTGGGGTCTACTTGAAGCGGAGGTGGGAAGAGGAAGTGGAGTGGAAAAAATAGCTATTGGGTATTGGGCTTAACACCTGAGTGATAATATGTACAACAAACCCTCATGACACATGTTTACCTATGCAATAAGCCTTCACATGGACCCTAAAACCTAAAATAAAAGTAGTTTTAAAAATAGAAATTGCTGGATTTTATTTGCTAGTATTTAATTCATTTTAAAAAAATCTATGTTTATGTGAGTTATTGGTCTGTTGTTTTCTTTTAATATCTTTGTCTTATTTTGGTATCGGAGTAATGGTTCATTAGAATGGTTTGCTTTGATTGACTTTCACTCTCTTCTAGTATAGAATTTTTACTTTTTTATTTACATATTTGTGTACTGTATATATATATATATGCATTATAATTCATTAGTAAGGTCATCTGCTTTTGAGGGTTTCATTGCCTTTAAACTATGAATTAAATTTCTTTAATACATTCAAGATTATTTGTAGCATCACCTAAACCAAAATTGTTGGATTTATTGAAAGAAAGATGTTTGTGATTCTTCTTTATTATCCATTTAACACCTATAATATATTTTAGTATATTTGTACAAATGTCACCTCTAATTGTCACCAAGTTACACTGGTAATTTTTGTTTACTCTCTTTTTCCTGATAACTTTGGTTTGACAATGTAAACATATTTCTATTATCTTTGGTTCTCATTGATTTCTTACTGTTATTTTCTTTATTCTCTTATATTAATTTTCACTCATGTATTACTTCATTCTGATTAATTTGGTTATGTGTTGGTCTTCTTTTTTCATTTCTTAGGGTGGTAGTGAAGATCATTGATATGAAAACTTTTCACATTTCTAATAATTTTTCGATGCTATGAAATTTCCTAAAAGTACCATTTTGCCTCCACCCAGCAAAAAATGATGTGCTGCATTTTCATATTCTTTAAGCAAGTAATAGTTTCTGCTTTGTTTTCTGATTTCTTTGACCCATGAGTTATGTTTTTTTTATATTTTCAAATATATGGGGAGGGAATATTTAAGATATCCCTGTTTTTACTTGTAGTTTACTTTTGTTGGGGACCAAAACATATTAATATAGATTAGTGTCAAATAGTCTATGTTAATTAAGAATTGTTTTATGGTCTTCAACATTATTCATTTTACTAACTGTTCGTGTGTACTAGAAAAAAATATGCCGTTTGCTAGAGCTGTATGAAGTATTTTAAAAATATCATTTAAATGAAGATGGTTGCTAGGGCTATAAAATATTTCCATATCTGTATTAATGTCTCATCAATTTATCATACTAGGTATTGAGATACAGGTTTTGCAATATTTAGCTACAATCGTGGATTTCCTATTCCTCTTTATATTTCTATGAGTTTTCTTGTACATAGATGTTCTGTTATACACTTAAGAGTGTTATATCGTCTAGACAAATTGACACCTTTATAAATAATGTTTTTCTCTGACATTTTTTCTTTAAAACCAATTTTTAAAAATAACTTTTCATGATATGAATATATCCACTCCAGCTTATTTTTTATAGCATTTGTGTGTTATATTTCTATCTTTTTACTATAAATCCACCCGTGTTTGTATATTTTAGCTGTGTTTCTGATGGATAGAACAGTTGGGCGTTGCTTGTTCATCCAATTTGGCAAACTCTGCCTTTTGTTTAGCTTTTTAGTACATTTGTATACAATATTATTATTTATATAACTGGATTTAAATCTACCATTTTGCTGTTTGCTTTCTATTGGTACCATTAATTTTTTTTCTTTGTCTACCTTCTTTTAGATTGAGTAAAGTTTAGAATTTACTTTCATCTTCAATATTGGTTTATAAACTGTACTTCATGGTTTCTTTTATAAATGGTTGCTTTAAGATTTAAAATACATATTTTTTACTCATTATAGTCAAACAATATTATAGCACTTTGTGTACAATATAAAACCTCTATAACATATGCTTTCATTCCCCCCTCCCCACAGCATTTATGTTGTTGTTCTTATTTTAATTCCACCAATTTAAAAAATGTGTAACGTAATGTGTAATGTGTAATTATCTCTTCTTTAAAATTATCTTTGAAATTGATTTTTTAAATGAGATAAAAATATCTTTTATATTTACCCATAGATTTCCTTTTTCTTGTCCTTATCAATTTTTTGTATAAATTCAAATATCCATCTGTTAGAATCATTCTGCTTGAAAGACTTCATTAATGATTATTATATTTCTCTTACCCTTTTTGTTGATCATATAAGCTTTTGTTTTTTTTTTTGAGAAAAATGTTATTTTTACTTCAGTTTTGAAAAATATATTTGCTACGTCACTTTAAAATTTTTTTGTATTACATGGATTTACAGATATTTGATTATAATGTATGTTGATGTGATTTTCTTCATATTTTCTCTGCTCAATATTTCTTGAATATCTTAAAACTTTGTGTTTACAGTGTTTTTAAAATATTTTTCATCACTTATGTCTTATTTTGTTTCTGTTTATCTTATCTTTTTATCTTATATGAGACTCCAATTATACATCTATTAAGATGATTGAAAATGCCCTATAGTACAACAAAGCTCTCTTCTGTTCCCTGTGTTTTTCTCCTTTTTAAAAAAGTTTATTTTGGATATATTCTATTGCTGTATGTTCAAGTTCACCTAAGTTTCTTGTGTGGTTTCTAATCTGTTGTTAATTTTTCTATTTGCCATTTTAAATCTCTGTTTTTCACCTTTAGACATTTCATATAGTTTTTAAAAAGTATTCTATACTTCTTTTCCTCAATCCACTCATTTCTTTACATTCCTAAAATTATGAAAACTATTTACAATAGCAGTTTTAATGTTCTAGTCTGTTGATTTCATTTTCTCTCTTATTTATGTGTGTTTCTATTGATTGGCTTTTCTCCTAGCTGTGCATTTTTTGTTTTTATCTATTTTAATTTGATATCAAAATGGTTACTGCACTCTATTTTATATCTTTAGTGTAGGTTTTTTTTTTTTTTTTCTATCATTTAGTGAAGTCCCTTAAATTTAATTTGATTCCCTGGAGACTTTAAGTTTTCTTAGCAGGGGTCCTGGAACACCTTCACTTTAGGACTTATTTTATTACTACAGCAAAACCCTTTTGCAGTGAAACCATTCTTAGCACTCTCTCTTATGTCCTATGTTCTTTCTCATCAGTCTGACACGAAAACCAATTATCTCTGGCACTGTGTGAGCTTCAGTTTGTTTTTCCTTCTGTTACTTTCTGGTGGTACTTGCCTCATCTTGGTAGCCTCTTCACTCGTGTACACAAATCAGTACTCAAAGAATTCAAGGAAGCGACTGGGTGCGGTAGCTCACGCTTGTAATCCCAGAACTTTGGGAGGCTGAGGCGGGCAGATCGCGAGGTCAGGAGATCCGAACCATCCTGGCTAACACAGTGAAACCCAGTCTCTACTAAAAATACAAAAAATTAGCCGGGCGTGGCGGTGGGCGCCTGTAGTCCCAGCTACTCGGGAGGTTGACGCAGGAGAATGGCGTGAACCCGGGAGGCGGAGCTTGCAGTGAGCCGTGACTGCCTCGCTGGGTGACAGAGCGAGACTCCGTCTCAAAAAAAAAAAAAAAAAAAAAAAATTCAAGGAACCATTCTGAATACCAATGCTCTGTTTTGGTGCTGATCCCAATCTTCAGTATTCTACCATGAAAATTTAGCCACATTCATATCAAACTTTATTTTTTTATTATTTTTTTTTTTTTTTTGAGACAGAGTCTCGCTCTGTCGCCCAGGCTGGAGTGCAGTGGCGCGATCTCGGCTCACTACAAGCTCCGCCTCCCGGGTTTACGCCATTCTCCTGCCTCAGCCTCCCGAGTAGCTGGGACTACAGGCGCCCGCCATCTCGCCCGGCTAGTTTTTTTGTATTTTTAGTAGAGACGGGGTTTCACCATGTAGACCAGGATGGTCTCGATCTCCTGACCTCGTGATCCACCCGTCTCGGCCTCCCAAAGTGCTGGGATTACAGGCTTGAGCCACCGCGCCCGGCCATATCAAACTTTAAACCTGCCTCAAAGACAGAGCAAACCCACAGGCTTTGGCTATCTGAAAATCACTATTTTATTTTGCTATTGTTTTCCCAGTTGTTATTTTATCAGGGCTGAAGGTGAGAGTTCCCCAATAGATCTTCACATGAAATCAAGCTATCACGAGAATTAAATCAGGTAATATAATGCATTAAGATATTGTATTAATTCACCTTCTACTTCTACAAGCCCACTTAATTTCATGTTATATTTTTGAAAGTCAAACTACGTATGATATGACTTATCCGAATAAATAAATACTACATTAGTGGAAGTGCTAACCAATGACTGATACCTGTTCTTAATTTTCCTACAAACTTTGAGCCCATGAGACAGATCTATTTTATCCTATGCATTAACTGTCTCAGATATTTATTGCTATGACATAAAAACACAATATTCCTAATATATGTATGGGAGTCAATCTCTTTTTAATTTTTTTGATGAAAGCATTTTAATCCATATTTCCATAAATAGTAACAATTAAATCATGTGTCCTGAAAATATTTCCACAGAAATTACTGCTCTCTCTGGAGCAGTAAAATAACTGCTAGCAAGGTGAAGCCCCCTCATAATACCAATTATGGTTTCCATATTGACAAATTTAAGCTCAGGAATTAACTGTTACGCCTTTAGCAACCAGTTACTATGGGAACATCTGGCGATCTCATATTTAACAGCTGGCTTCCACACCTCCAAATATACATTTGAGCAACTGGAACAGAAGGGAGAAAATGAGGGATTCTCTTTTTTTTAGGAAAACATCTAGATTATATTCATGAACACTACTTAGCCCACAGAAAAAGGCAGGAACAAGTTCTACATAGAGATGATATTCCCATCCCCCAGCAGAATCTCACTTTTTATCCAGTTCTTCAAGCTGAACTTAAAAATATAAGTTAGCTAACTAAAGCAGGACAAAACAAATAATAAAGCAAAATGAAAAATAGAAGTCCAGGAGTCCAGAAAGATAGAAAACGAGGCTTGTTGTCTAAATTTCATCAGTTATATGACCCAAAGTGAATGTCTGAAACAGAAATTTCTGAGCTTCCCCATCTCACCTATCAAAGGATACATAGGAAAAGAAAATACATAGGGTGTAGATTTGTGAATGTTGTTGCTTCCATAGAGTGCATCTTTTAAATTATATTGTCAGCTTTAACAAAATTTTTTAACCATTGACTTATGTGGATCTACATTTAGAAAGAATCTGAAACAATTATTTGTATTTTCCTTTCAGTGATATAAATTCAAAGAGAATAAGATGACATAAGATGTTTCAGAGATTCGTAAGTCTGAATTCAGCTTTTATTTAATGAGTCTTTTATACATATTTGGTAGAAATTCTAATTCCAAAAGGTGTTATAGAGCACTGCTAGCACCTCCATATAATTTTTTAACCTATTTTTTATGGCATGGTTCTGTTTTTGTCTATCAGTCACAGCACTGTCACCTTCATCTGGAGAAGAAAGTTTCACAAGGTCATCAACAAGGTCAACAGCAATAGCCATCTCTTAAAGATCCAATCAGGCTTGCAATAGGATCAGGATGACTGTTTGTTTATCCATTTAATCTTTAATTTAGTTTTCAAACTGTTATTTTGAGTTTATCACCTATTTCATACTTGTATAATATGGTTCAAAAGATCTGATATTTTTATACGAATTTTTGAAACCTAAAAGTATTGTTATATCTGTGCAATCTATCAGTGACTCTGAAATAGGCTGAAAAACTCTTTCTCTAGGTTAGCATGAATATATCCATTTCAGTGGTCTTATATCGCACTGATTTTATATTATGCAGTTACAGTATGGAGTTCATGCATGAATCCCACTATACTAATGTTAATAGTTGTTCAAGACACATCCCGAACTTGTGTTGGATGAGTAAACATCTCAAAAGTAATTAGTCAAAAATTTAGGACATGTATACTTCCTGCATTCTGCATATTGTTTTGAAACAGACTTTTTGAATTATCCATCTATCGTAAGAGTGAGAGGATGAAAGTCATATAGTTATATGTTTCATCATGACAGGTTTTATATATAATATATATACATATATATAAAAACTTTTATATATACTCATATAGAGAGATAATAGAAATTTTTATTTTTTATTGTTAATATTTGTTTTTTACTCATGTTAAGAAAAAAAAAACTGGTTTGGCTTTTTCCAATGTAGTAATGAGATAAAAAAAAATATTGGGTTACATTTTGTTTTCTCTATGGAAAATTTTGAATATTTGAATAAAAGTATATTAACTGTGTGTATTCAGGATGAACTTTAATACATGCCAATACAAGCCTCAGTTGATTATCTCCACCCTGCCCAATGTTTGTGGTGTTGATCTGCCAGAAATGTAATATGTGTGTAGCCATGTTATAATGTTTTGCAAGAGGCAATTTGGCTCAAACCTAAATTTTAATTAGGATTATATTCTACAACCCTCCATAGAGTTAGCATATGTTAACTGCAGAACTCTTAGTAGGATACTTAAAGATGTTCTGTACTTTTCCATAGTCTTTGGCAAGGTGTTATTATTTGTTCTGGGTGTTTTTTGTTGTTGTTGTTCCCCCATAGATTTGCTATTTGACTTAAAGATACCTGTAGGAGATACAAATTGCTCAAATAAAAACTGTAAGAATTTTAACAAAGATCATTTCTAAATAAGAATGTTCAGATCATAGAATCACAGAACCTCAAAACTGGAACAAAGTGTTTCCAAATATCTGACCAAATTCCCTACCTTTAAAGATGACTACCATGCTTAATGGAGTTGTGATTTGACCAAGATGTCATAAAAAGTTAGTCTTCTTTATATGACAGACCACATTGTTATAAAGTAACTGTTATATTTTAAAAAAATGAGCTTCTTTCTAATAATTATTAATTAGGCTGAAAAATGTACCCAGAAAACATAGCTACTTAGGGCTACTTTTCTACAGACCTACTATTACTGATTGGTGGTAGTGTTATTATTATGGTCATCATCATATTAATATTCTGGGTATCTACACACTTAGTTAACACTGGACATTAGGAAAAAGATCCATAAAGTGAGTCACAGAGCTAGGAATTCTAGGTTTAATATCACCTTAGCCACTAACAAGCTCTCTTTGTTGGTTTGTGCTGCTGCAGCAGAATATCTGAGTCTGACTAATTTATATAGAACAGAAATTTATTTTCTCACATTTCTGGATGCTGAGAAGTTCAAGATCAAGGTGTCAGCAAGTTCGGTTTTCTGGTGAGGGCTGCTTTCTCACCATACCCTCTGGAAGTAAGGAAAATTGTGTCTTCACATGGTAGAAGGTGGAAGGACAAGCAAACCAAAAGCTGTGTGATGCCTCTTTTCAAGGGCCTTAATTCCATTCACATGGGAGGAGCCCTCGTGGAATAATCATCTCTTAAATACCCTACCTGTTAATTCTATCACAATGACAACACCTGAATTTTGGATGGGACAGATTCAAACCATAGAACAAGCTATGTGACCCAGGCAAATACTTGAACTGTCCTTGCATCAGAATAAGGAGTAATACAAGGTTTATAATCTTTCATTCCTTTTGTACTCTAGGTTTCTATGATTCTAACTTTGCTTTCTATTTTTTCAACTACAGATGGGCCTTATGAAGTGGTTACACCTGTCATAATTCGAAAATGTTGTAAGAATTCTGTTAATACTCCAATAAAACAATAATAATGTCAAAAAATCAACATGTCAATAATCATAACATGAGAACTGTCTGTATACAGATATTCCAACATTACGAATATTTACAAACTAATATAATGTCAGCTCTTCTAAAACCTTAGTAATTTAGCAATATTTTTATGCTGAAAAAAAGAAATGTTTGTAATTCATCAAGTAATGAATAGAAAAATTTATCTTGACTAGTGATACCTGGGAAAATAATCTTAATCAAAAGGTGCAACATCAGACCACATCACAGATACTTCACCACTGTAATCATGAGTTCATTTATTTCAGCTGTGGTGAGTGGGTTTTGGCTATGGGCAGAGCATGTTTTATGTTTATGAGCACTGAGTAGTTTCAGCTACTTAATGTGCATTAAGGGGCCTTTTGTCAGGAATAAGTTGTGAGTTAAGAGTCATCACTCAGTCTTCAGACTTTCTAACTCTCCAAATAGATATATCAGTGAGAGGCTGTCAAGATGATTTCTTCTATTTCCTGATGATCCCAGTTTCTTAAAGGAAAATAAAATAGATCTTGACCCATAATGCATTTCATTGGTCTCAACAGCCTCCTATTCTCAAACTGCCCAGTAGGATTCATAGGATCAGTCAATAAAATTACCCACACAGAGGGCACTGTCTGAAGATTACAATAGATAATCAACAGAAGGAAAAAAAAATAAAGATTTAGAAAAACTGAGAGAAGAGAAGTTAACTGTTAACCAGTCTTCTGGGGTCCTAGATTGCTTCTTCTTTTCTGTTTCTGACAAATAAAAAGAATGTATGTTCGGGTAGAACATATAGGCTTATTGTTTGAGTTTCAGAAAACAGAGTACTGATAAGCTTTTCTACCTTCTGTTAACTGTTTTGAGAAGGAAGGAAAGACAAATGTCCGCTAGCATGATATCGGCCCTAGAGAGTGAGCTCTAATCAGAAAACAAGATAGTGCCAGTGTGCATGCTATTCAGGAAATTAAGCATTTCATTTACCCATGACTGATTTTAGCATCTGATTTTCAAAAAGCAACGAATGGATTTTTTTAAAATTTCAAAAATAAATCATCTCTAGGATATGAACTTCCAGGGGGACATTTATTAGCCACTGAAAATAGATTCCCCCCAAAATAAGGAAGCTCATCTGTACGAATTAAAATATAAATGTCTAACAAATAAAAGCAGTCCTTTGAGAAAAAAAAATTGAAAATGTTCATAACCCAAGTGTGAAGTTAGATAGTAGCATTATAATAAAACATCACATGAAAATGATTGTATTTGTAAATAATCATTTCCATCAAGAAACCAGATGAAGGACTTGGGATCAAAGACAGCTAAAATAAATACAGATTTGATTGATGCAGAACTTGTATTTGAGTTCTAAATATCTATTACTCACATAATAGATACCTCCTTTTGTCCTGGCAAATGTCTGCACTAATACTCCAGGGACATCTTCAGATCCTATTGAAGAAAGAATTAGATAAAAGCTACTGCATTCAGCCTCTCTGCTCCTTTTAAATCAGTAAGTAGCCAGCTGTTCCACTGCAACTGATTCTGTACTTCGAGTCAACTCACGACATCTATCAAAACAGTGTTTACATTTTCTTAATAATGTTAACTTAAGCATTTTATTGCCATGCTCTGCAAACTGTCTGAGTGCACTAAAGAAATCTGCTCATGAGAAAGGTGGTTAAGCAATAGGCAGAGTACATAAAAAGTCTCACATCTCTAGAGGTTAGCTGCATGACACCTGGAATGACACAAAGCCTCTGTTGCCTTTGTCCAGAGCCAACTGGGAATCCCCTGTGGTCAAGAAAATGCTGGTGAAAGCAAAAGCCCTCCTCGGCAAACATCTGCAGCCCTGTTGTCTGCACAGATTTAAACAGAGGAGGACTGCAGAATTGCTTAGAATACGAATAAAGAGATGAGATGCAGATTATTGTTTCTGAATTTTTTTAATGCATATAGTGAAACAAGGCATCATTCCTTCTTATTCAGGACTTTGAAGAGCAAATGCCAAAAAGCAGAAGCTTTGTTACTAATCCACTCTTGAGTCACGCAACCAAAAAATTATATTTAATCCATTGCCTTGACAGTTAAAATATAGAGCTTATTTTGTCTCCTTGCTCACAAAATTGAGAGACTGAAAATCAGATTTGAAAAAAAGAATCCATCGGTCCCTTTCTCTCATGCCTAGTAATAAGAATAATAATAATTATTATTATTTAAGCTCAGGCTAAGACCTATAAACATTATCCACATTCAAAATTTCTTATAAAGTACAGAAAATAAATGCATTTTGGAAGTAGACCATCAACCTTAACTTATGTTCTTTGTAAAAAATTTGGAAATCTGTCTATTTGTGGTTTCCTTGAGCTTTACCTTAAAACTAATTTCTTCCTTTAAGCTGATGAAATGCCAAATTATAGTCTCACTTTAGTATCACGAGTGTTTTCATTATATGTCCTTAAGAAGAATTAAATGTTTTGAGGTAGGGTTCGGGGGAAAGCATGATTTCTATCCAGGTAGAAAATGGTACTTTATTATTATTATCAAATAGAATGGGAATAAGAAATGGAAGAAGGATGGAGTAAGATATGTGGTATATAAAATTGTAGTACATGTCTAGGTCAGTTGGAAAGCTGAACTCATTTATTTATGATATTTATATAGAACTACTTGATTTAGTAGCTTTATCCCAAAAAACAGATTTCTATGTGCCAACTCAGAAATTTCAGTGAGTTACTTGCAACCGAGTCTTTGATTACTGAAACACTCATACTAAGTGGTACAATCACATAGGGTCAAATGATAACACAGTTAGAGTAGTAAAGAAATATAGAAAGCCATGGAATATTTGGATAAATAAGAAACTTCAGATCCCACTAGCTTAAATTCAGAATTAAAGTCAATGTCAACTCAGAAGTGTACACTTCTCCTATTTTTCTTTGGTCATACTTATCTAAAAACAAAATAATAGAAAAATGACAGTAAGTTTTGTAGCATGTAATTTAAAAAAGGCTTCCTTGTAAACCAAATAACTTAATTTTCACTTCAATATTGATGGACAATATAAATGAGTACAGATCAAACAACCATATTTAACTTTAAAAAAATTATACACACTACAAGTTGTGTATATTATTGTGTATGTGTATATGTAAAGTAATGTGATAGACTGTATGGTATATAGTGTGATTCTGTAATTTTAGTTGTCATTCAGACCTGGTTTAGAGTGTTTAGGAAAAATCAAATTATATTCTCAAGGAATATTTTTCTTAATTTTTTTTCTTAAGAGATGAGATACAGATTGTTGTTGTTTAAATGTGAATAAAATGTCTACATATCCATCAAATTCCTTTTTTGGGTCACCAGTAAATATACTTTATTATATAATGCACAAAATTTATTGCATCTAAGGTATATTTTGGAAGATCTATTTCTACCCGCAGACACCACACACCTAACTAGAGCATTGCAGTGAACGCTGTCACTATCACCATCAACTCCATTTATCAGCACTTTAAATATAACTTTGCAATTGATCTGTTTAATGGGACAGTATTCCCATCAATCAATTCATATTTCCTCTGAGTCCAAGACTAAGAAACCTACATGTCACTATCTTAGGGCAGGGTATCATCAGATTTGGATAGGAATGGATGGTTGTCATAAAAGGAGAAAAAATGTGACCTCTGCCTGGACTTAATGAAATCACCAATGAGTCTTTCAGCTAACCTGAATGATCCCTGAAGTCCTCTATCAAATGTACTGTAAAACTATGTCTCATGTTTCATAATCTAATCTATTTTGGGTTTATTGAGATATAATAGAAAGCTTTTTTCTCATGTAAGTTATTCTTTGGACAATTTAAGTGCTCTGAACCAGCAGATGTGTTCTAGAAAATACCCTCCATGTTTTATTTTTTAAAACATTTTCATGAAAAAGGAATGGTTCTCTAAATGATATTCTAGTATTCTATCCTGACTGTGTTTCAGTAGTCCTTGACCCTGACATTTTACCACGTCAATGACAACCTGTGAAAGGCAGGTATCTGAGAGCCCCAAGGTAGCACTCCTGATTCATATTCTGTCTTCTCACTTTATGTCAATTAAACATAGCAGAGTGAAGATTTCTGAGATACTCCTACAAGTTCAATTCTATATTGACTTTTTAAAATCTCAATAATTGACTTTTTAGTGAAAAATACCATTTGTTCCTTATTATATACAACAAAAATTACCCAAAAGCCACAAAATTAGAGTATTATAAAAGGCAAAGATTGTATTTATTTTCATGCTAGATCTTGACCCACCTTGAGCATTCCAATATAATACAATACTGTTTGTGTTACTCCGTTCTCACCCTGCTCATAAAGACATATCCAAGACTGGGTAGTTTATAAAGGAAAGATGTTGAATTGACTCACAGTTCATCATGGCTGGGGAGGGCTCAGGAAACTCACAATCATGGGGGAAGGGAAAGCAAATATGTCCTTCTTCACAGGGCAACAGCAAAAAGTGCTGAGCAAAAGAGGGTAAAGCCCCATTTGAAACCATCAGATGTTGTGAGAACTCACTCACTGTCATGAGAATGGCATGGAGGTAACCACCCACAAAATTCAATTACTTCCCACCAGGTCCCTCCCATGACCTGTGGGGATTATGAGAACTACAATTCAAGATGAGATTTTGGTGGGGACACAGCAAAACCATATAATTCTGCCCCGGGCCTCTCCAAAATATAATGTCTTTACATTTCAAAACACAATTATGCCCTTCCAAGAGTCCCTCAAAGTTTAAACTCATTCCAGCATTAACCCAAAGTCCAAGTCCAAAGTATCACCTGAGACAAGGCAAGTCCCTTCCACCTACAAACCTGTAAAATCAAAAGCACCTTAGGTGCTTTCTAGACACAAACAGTACCAGCACTGATATATACTTCCTTTCACAATGGGAGAAATTAGCCAAAGCAAAGGGGCTGCAGGCCCCATTCAAGTCTGAAATCCCATAGGGCAGTCATTAAACTTGGAAGTTCCAAAATGATCGTCTTTGGCTCAATAACTCAAATCCAGGTCACACTGATGCAAGAGGTGGGCTCCCCATGGCCTTGGGCAGCTCCATCCGTGTGGCTTTGCAGGTATAAACCCCCTCCCGGCTGCTTTCACAGGCTCGCAATGAGTTTCTGTGGCATTTCCAGGCACATGGTGCAAGCTATTTTGGGATCTACCATTCCAAAGTCTGGAGGACAGTGGCGCTCTTCTCACAGCTTCACTAGGTAGTGACCTACTGGGGACTCTGTGCGCAGGCTCCAACCCAACATTGCCCTTTTGCACTGCCCTAGAAGAGGTTCTTCATGAGGACTTCACCCATGTAGCAAACTTCTGCCTGGACAGCTAGGCATTTCTATACATTCTCTGAAATCTAGGCAGAGGTTCCCCAGCCTCAATTCTTGACTTCTGTGCACACACAGACCCAACACTATGTGTAAGCCACCAAGGCTTGGGGTTTGCACCCTCTGAAGCAATGGCCTAAACTGTATGTTGACCCCTTTTAGCCACTTCTTGAGACTGCACAAAGCAGTAATGCCCTGGGCCAGGCCCACAAAACCATTTTTTCCTCCTAGGCCTTGTGATAAGAGGGCTGCTGTGAAGACTTCTGACAAGTCCTGGAGACACATTCCCCATTGTCTTAATGATTAACATTTGCCTCTTCATTACTCATGCAAATTTCTGGAGCCAGTTTGAATTCCTCTTCAGAAAAAGGGATTTTCTTTTCTATTGCATCTTCAGCCTACAAATTTTCCCAACTTTTATGCTCTGTTTTCCTTTTAAACATAAGTTCCAATTCCAAACAATATCTTTGTGAATGAATAAAACTGAATGCTTTTAAGAGCATCCAAGTCAAATTTTGAACACTTTGCTGCTTAGAAATTTCTTCCATTAGATACCCTAAATAATCACTCTCAAGTTGAAATTTCCATAGATCTCTATGGCAGGGACAAAAATCCACCACGTTCTTTGCTAAAGCACAGTATGAGTCACCTTTGCTTCAGTTCCCAACAAATTTCTCATCTCTATCTGAGACCACCTCAATTTGGACTTCGTTGTCCATATCACTATCAGAATTTTGGTCAAAATCATTCAACAAGTCTCTAGGAAATTCTAAACTTTCCCACAATTTCCTGTCTTCTTCTGAGTCCTCTAAACTGCTTCAACTTCTGACTGTTACCCAGTACCAAAGTTGCTTCCATATTTTCAGGTATTCTTTGCAGCACCCCACTCTACCAGTATCAATTTACTGTATTAGTCCATTCTTGTGCTGATATAAATAACTGTCAGAGACTGGGTAATTTATAAAGAAAGAAACTGTAATTGACTCACAGTTCAGCATGGCTGGAGAGGCCTCAGGAAACTTACAATCATGGCAAAAGGGGAAGTAAACACATTCTTCTACACATGGCAGCAGCCAGAAAAAGTGACCAGCAAAAGGGGGGAGAGCCCCTTAATAAAACCATCAGATCTTGTGAGAACTCGCTCACTATCCCAAGGACAGCATGGAGGTAACTGCCCCTACAATTCAATGACCTCTTACAAGGTCCCTCCCACAACATGGGGGGATTATGGGAACTACAAGATGAGATTTCAGTTGGTACACAATAAAACTATATCACTGATATATAAAATCTAATTTAAATACAATATTTAGTAGCAGACCACACCAAGAGGATCCTAGTTCTGGAAAATTTAGGCTCATGTGAATGTTTCATAATTCTGACCAAATTAGAAGAGAAGTGACTTGCAATCATTATGTCTTCAGAGACAGGAATGCACTAATTAAAGACCATACTATATTTGTTGAAAGTATTAAAAAAATCACCAGTTGAGACCACTGAGATTTAACCAAACATTAATTAGCACTGGATATTCAGACTATTACCTCCTAATGCTTTGAATTTTTCTTATAATATATGCTAGTTTTTCTATAGATATCCTGAGTATGGGATTATATTAAAGTTCTCCATAGAAATAAAATTAATAGGAGATAGATGGATAGATAAATGATAGATAGATAGATGGATAGATAGATAGACCGACAGGTACTGAGGCTGAAGTCATAAGTCACACTGGAGGCAGAATTGCTTCTTCCTCAGTGGACATAAATCATTTTTTAATATCTTAAATTGATTTAGAGAGACCCACTCACACATAGAGGGTAATCTACTTTAGTCAAAACCTATTGATTTAAATTTTAATCAAATGTAAAACAACATAAAAAAGACCTTCACATCAATATCTAGACTGATGTGTGACTAACATCTGGATATCATGGGTACCATGGCTTATCCACTTTGACTAACATAATTAATGACAAAGGGGATGTAGTAGAGGTAATCACCCAAAGATTATCTAACAGGAAAATTTTGTGGCTTTTAAGCTCAGCCTACGGTGTGGTTTGGCTGTGTTCCCACCCAAATCTCATCTTGAATTATAGTTCCCATAATGCCCACATGCCATTGGAGAGACCAGCTGGAAATAATTTAATCATGGGGGTGGTTTACTCCATTCTGTTCTCATGATGGTTAGTGCTCACGAGATCTGATGATTTTATTAAGGGGCTTCCCCATTTACTGGGCACTAATTCTTCTCCTTCCTGCTGCCATATGAAGAAGGATGCTTTTGCTTTCTCCCCTGCACTGATTGTAACTTTCCTGAGGTCTCTCCAGCCATGCTGAACTGTGAGTCAATTACAGCTTCTTTCTTTATAAATTACCCAGTCTCAGGCAGTTATTTATACCAGCACAAGAATGGACTAATACAGCAAATTGATACTGGTAGAGTGGGGTGCTGCTATAAGGATACCTGAAAATGTGGAAGCAACTTTGGTACTGGGTAACAGTCAGAAGTTGAAGCAGTTTAGAGGACTCAGAAGACAGGATGTAGGAAAGTGTGGAACTTCCTAGAGACTTGTTGAATGGTTTTGACCCAAATTCTGATAGTGATATGAACAATGAAGTCCAAATTGAGGTGTTCTCAGATAGAGATGAGAAATTTGTTGGGAACTGAAGCAAAGGTGACTCTAGTTGTGCTTAAGCAAGAATGTGGTGAATTTTTGTCCCTGACATAGAGATCTGTGGAACTTTGAACTTTAGAGAGATGCTTTAGGGTATCTGGGAGAATAAATTTCTAAGTTGCAATGCATTCAAGAGGAAGAGAGAATACATTGGAAAATTTGCAGCCCAATTATGTGATAGAAAAGAAAATCCCATTTTCTGGAAAGAAATTCATGCTGGATGTAGAAATTTGCCTAAGAAAGGAGGACCTGAATGTTAATCATGAAGACAATGGAGAAATCTTATCCAGAGCTTGTCAAAGACCTTCATGGCTGTTCCTCCCATCACAGGCTCAGAAGCTTAGTATGCAAAAATGGTTTCCTTGGCTGGGTTCAGGACCTCCCTGCTATGTGAAGACTTGGGACTACATCCCAGATGATCCAACCATGCTAAAATTGCCAAGGAACACTCAGTTCATTGTTTCAAAAGGTACAAGCCCCAAGCCTTGGCAGGTTCCACCTCGTATTGGTCCTGTTGGTGAATAGAAGACAATATTTGAGGTTTGGGAACCTCTTCCTAGATTTCAGAGGATGCATGGAAATGCCTGGATGTCCGAGCAGAAGTTTGCTGCAGGAGCAGAGCACTCAGGGGGAACCTCTGCTAATGAAGTGCAGAAGGGAAATATGGGGTCAGAGTCCCCACACAGAGTTTCCATTGAGGCACACTGCCTAGTGGAACTATGAGAAGAGGACCACCATTCTCCAGACCCCAGAATAGTAGATTCTTAAACAGCATGTATCATGCATATAGTCAAAGGAGACTATTTTGGAACTTTCAGGTTGAATGACTACCTCATGAGATTTCAGACTTGCATGAGGGCTATAGCCCCTTTGTTTTGGCCAATTTTTTGCATTTGGAATGGATGTATTTACCCAATGCCTGTATGCAATACCTGAACAAGAACAAAATGGAGGAAATCACAGTCCATTGTATCTTGGAAATAACTAACTTGCTTTTGATTTTATAGGCTCATAACTAGAAGGGACTTGTCTCAGATGAGACTTTTGATTTAGACATTTTAGTTAATGCTGGAATGAATTAAAACTTTGGAAGACTGTTGAAAAGACATAATTGTGTTTTGGTTGTGAGAAATTGCAATTTTGGAGGGCTAGGGATGGAAAGGTATGATTTTGCTGTGTCTACACCCAAATGTCATCTTGAATTGTAGTTCCCATAATCCCCAGATGTCATGGCAGGGACCAAGTAGAGGTAATTGGGTCATGGAGGCAGTTTCACCCATCTTGTTCTCATGATAGTGAATTAGTTCTCACAAGATCTGACAGTTTTCTAACGGCCTCCTTCTTTGCTAGGGACTCATTCTTCTCCTGCCTGCTGCCATGTGAAGAGGGACGTGTTTTCTTCCCCTTCCATCATGATTGTAAGTTTCCTGAGGCCTCTTCAGCCCTGTGGAACTGTGAGTCAGTTAAACTTTTTTCTTCATAAATTACTCAGTTTCGGGCAGTTATTTATAGCAGCATGAGAACAGACTAATACAATCTATCACATAACTGCAGCAGATACCTGCCCAGCAATACCTATGAACTCTCCAGGGCCACCAAGAAATGTTCTGGGTGATAACATCTTACATAGGGTTGCATATATATTTAGAAATTGTGTTATCTTCAAGAGCTTTGAGTATGTCATTTTGCTAACCTAGCCTGTTCAACATATTGAATGTAACCATCAGGAAGAATTTTTGGAGGTCCAGCTTCAAAGAAAATTCCTGTGACACCCATGTCAAAATTAGTGAAAGACTCCCCCGTCGGAAACTGAGGAAAACTACTTTCTCCTTACATCAACACAATTGGAACTGCATCAACCTTTTTATAATCTCTGAAAACAGAAATGCAAAAACATTATAGTGACAATTATACTATTACAAAGTTCATTTATTTTCTATCATATTTTGACTTCCATTCAAACAGAGGAGATAATGCCATTTCCATTGTATATATGATCTATTGTCTTCAATGTACTTGCTTTCTTAATATGATCCTTAGTTTGTTTTCACGTTTTGAAGAAAGATGCTTAAGAACTTTCAATTATACATTTATATGTCCTTCCTTTGTTATGGGTAAATGGTAGGTATCAACTGAACACTTGAAAACTTCTATTACTTGCTTAACAATGGTAAGTTACTGGCCCAATTATAAGTTATCTTATGATTTCTAGTGAATATTTTACTGTATTGCTTCACTTCATCATGCATGTCTCTGCTACTGGTGTTACAAAACATAGCAATTGGGTAGTAAATGGTGGACTTGTGGACTTCCTGGCATGAGTCACAGAGTATGTTCTGGAGGATCAAGGACCAGTACAAGAAATATACCAGCTGCTAACAGTAAGATGAGGAAAAAGGAAGTTATATTGTCTTGCCTATTACAAACATTAAAACATAAACCAGCATTCTGTACCTCTGAGTTTAATTGAACTGCAATTTCAATTTTCCATACACATTTGCATATCACATTTATCTTTGAACCAAATAATGTGGCAACAGCAAACCTAGACTAATGCAACGGTCATTATCTAGTGTACTTTAGGAGGTTCAACACTTATTAGACATATATTCTACAAGTAAATTAGACTAAAATAGTTTAGAATCCTCTTTTCACTTGTAGATAAATAGCACTAATACCATTTGACCCAGCGTTCTCATTACTGGGTATATACCCAAAGGAGTATAAATCATGCTACTATAAAGACACATGCACACGTATGTTTATTGTGGCACTATTCACAATAGCAAAGACTTGGAACCAAGCCAAATATCCATCAATGATAGACTGGATTAAGAAAATGTGGCAAATATACACCATGGAATATTATGAAGCCGTTAAAAATGGATGAGTTCATAACCTTTGTAGTGACATGGATGAAGCTGGAAACCATCATTCTGAGCAAACTATCACAAGGACAGAAAACCAAACACCGCATGTTCTCACTCATAGGTGGGAACTGAACAATGAGATCACTTGTACACAGGGCAGGTAACGTCACATACCGGGACCTGTTGTGGGGTGGGGGCTGGGGAAGGATAGCGTTAGGATAAATACCTAATGTAAATGATGAGTTAATGGGTGCAGCAAATCAACAGGGCACATGTATACATATGTAACAAATTTGCACGTTGTGCACATGTACTCTAGAACTTAAAGTATAATAATAATAATAATAATAAAGATAGGCCAGCCGACGTGGCTCATGCCTGTAATCCCAGCACTTTGGGATGCCAAGGCGAGTGGATCATGAGGTCAGGAGATTGAGATCATCCTGGCTAACACAGGTGAAACCCGTCTCTACTAAAAATATAAAAAATTAGCCAGGTGTAGTGGCAGGCGACTGTAATCCAACCAGCTACTCGAGAGGTTGAGGCAGGAGAATGGTGTGAACCCGGGAGGCAGAGCTTGCAGTGAGCTGAGACCGCACCACTGCACTACAGCCTGGGTGACAGAGCAAGACTCTGTCTCAAAAAGAAAAAGAAAAAAAAGATAAATAGCACTATAGAGAAGTACATAGAAGGATATGATACATTATATGTGTTATTGAGAGCAGGAACCTTAACATAAATGTTAGAAAGATTTCCACAAAAAGATTAACAAAATACAAAAATACAAGCATTTAGAAACAATGGCTTAATTATTTGGAGATACTGCTTCTATTTATTATTTATAGGGATTAACTCATTCCTTGACAATAATTTATGATTGTGGGATTATAATAATTATAATAGCCTGCTATGGAATGAACTCTATGGCATTATAGGATAGTTCTAAAAGAAGTTTTAAAGATTTACTAAATAGTTTAACAATTTTCCTTTAATGTATTTTAATTGACTATAGAAAATTTCTGCAAACTCTGCATGCCATTTATATTCTATTCAATCAACTAAGTATTCTACGTAAATGAATTAAAATAAACAGTTATTTGAATTTTGTCATTAGAAGTGAATATGTAATAAGAATTGTATTGTTTCTTAAAGAGTAAATTCCTTATTAGGAGATTTTTTTTTTTGTTATTTAACACGTTGCACATTTTACCTATTTGCCTTGCAGTATATCCACTTTCATTAAGACTAATTTTTAACTTCCTGTGTATTGTATTTTAAGAAGCATGCAGATTTCAGTCCACTGAACAATATAGAAGAAATAATTACCTGACTACAAGATTCTGATAAATTGAGGACCCATTTATATTCAACTTAAATATACATGAGTTAATATACATAAGCCTATGTGGATGAGTGTGTTTATGAAACACTTTTCTAACTTCTCATTTATACTATCTATAAACTTTTTAGTGGAAGTTGCTGAATTGTCTATAGCAGCTAAAATATGCAATACCCATTGGGTTAGGTTAGTGTGGAGAAATGAAATGATTAGCATAAAAAATACTGCACGGTAAAATATAGTGTCATTAATAGATAAAGGACAGAAATGGGATATTGTTATCTCATGAGTTCTTATTATATATCAAACTTTATACTAAGCACAAAACCAGTATTATCTCCTTTCAAAAAAAGTGAGGCAAATGCTGCTTACTCTTATTTTGCTGATGAAGAAATGGATGCACAAAATGTTGTCATGCTTAATAGCAAATCAGCTTCATTATGACTCCAGATTGCGTGTTACACATTATCATGCTATAGGCACCAACAGTTGGATGCACAAGATCCTGCATGGAGGGTGGGGTTTGCTTCCTTAAGGCAAGTGAAAAAAAGCAATATTATCGCATCAGATGGGTTTCTACATTATACTTTTTTGACATAAACAAATGAGAAAACAGAATTAAGCAGGGGACTTGGTAACAAGTACGAATAAATGTTCTATTATAAAGGTAGGAGTAACCAAATGGTTGACTTGAAACAGCTGCATTAGTTGTGAAGAGTTCTTTAAACCCCCACTCCTCACTAAGGATGGAATTGTTTGCCTGATGAAGGCAAGAGTAATGTGGTTTTACATGCAGGGAAAAGTATATATTTAAAGCAAAAGCTTGTTTACCTATGTAATACGGCTAATGTGAGAATCAAACATGATAATACAAATTAGAATAATAATTAGCAATCGAAAGGTGTTTTATCTTTACTCCTGAAGCTAATGTTGTTATAGGTATCAATAGTCTATAATATGCCTTTTTCAGTTTGTTTATAATAATCCATTAGATGGTGGTTTTGGCATGATGCTGTGTTTTACAAGTCTTATTTTTTTTAATGACTGATAAATGCTGACCTATTGTTTTCTAAATCATCAGACACAGCCAGTGTATTATATTTTAATTCTCAAACTCTGCAGGTAGCAGTGGTAGCTGTGCTGTTACACTTGAGTTTGTGCAGAGCAGTCATAATATAATCAATAGTTTCCTCAATGATATTTAAGAGGACACAGAATGTGTGGGTGCTGCCAAGGAATAATAGGTATTTGAAGTAGAAAAGATGAAAAATAATTTTAAAAATTGTTCTTTAACAGAAATTCCAATATTTTATACAGTGAAGAGAATTAATACAGCATACATTGCAAAATGGTGTATGTGGGGAAGGAGTGGTTATTAGCTGATAAAATATTTGTCAGGATGGCCTGTGTTATGCTGCAGTCAAAAACAGCCTCAACATTTTAGTGGCTTCTGGTACACCTGTATCTAGATAATTGTTCAATACTGTCAGAAATTCCCCTCTTTATATATCTATAGAATATGCTAGGCTGACTTTATTCTGTGGATGGTGGGATAAATGGATCCTAGATTTCAGAAGATCTCAGTCTACAGACCCAAAAGGAGAGATAAGAAAAGATCTTTGTCCCTTATTCATTCCTAAGAAAGACTCTCCTTGGCTCTATGTCAGTCACATATATTCCTGGTCTAATTGTAAGGGGATCAAGGAGCCATAATTTGTTAGTGTTAATATCTATGTGTGATGGTTACTTTTGTGTGTTAACTAGGCTGAGCTATGATGCCCAGATGTTTGGTTAAACATATTTCTGGATGTTTCTGTAAGGTTGTTTACTTAGATGAGATTAACATTCAAATGTTTAGATCTACATATAAGTAATATGATGCAGTATTTTTTTTCTGTGGCTTATATGTTCTCTATATGTTGATTTCACTTAGCAAAATTTCCACCAGGCTTATCCATGTTGTGATATGTGACAAGATCTTCTTTTACAAGGCTGAATATTTCACTGTTTATATATACATATATATGTATATATATGCCACAGTTTCTTTATTCACTTGTCGGTTAGCAGACACTTAGTTTGCTTCCATATATTGGCTATTGTGAATAATGTTGAAATGGACATGACAGCATAGATATCTTTAGGTAGTGGTTATTTAATTAGGGTATATTCTCAGAAGACAGGTTGTTGGGTCATATGGTACTTCTATTTTTAATTTATTTAGAAACCCCCATACTATTGTCCATAATGGCTGTACCAATCTATATTTCCACCAACAGTGTAAAAGAGTTTCCTTTTCTCCACCGTCCTCACCAACGTTTATTGTTTTTGACTTTTTAATTATAGTCATCCTAATGGACATGATATGGTATCTCATAAGAGTTTCAATTTGCATTTCTGTGATGACTAATGATGCTGAGCACCTTATCATATGCCTATTGTGCATGTTTGTGTCTTCTCTGGATACATATCTATTCAGGTGTTTTGCCCATTTTAAAAATCTGGTTGTTTTTCCACTATTGAATCGTATGAGTTCTTTATAAATTTTGAATTTTCACTCCTCATATACAGGTTTGCAAACATCTTTTTCCCAACCTGTAGGATGTCGTTTCTTTTTCTCTCTTTTTTTTTTGTTTTTTTTACGATAGAGTCTTGCTCTGTCACTCAGGCTGGAGTGTAGTGGCCTAATCTTGGCTCACTGCAACCTCCACCTCCTGGATTCAAGCAATTTTCCTGCCTCAGCCTTCTGAGTACCAGGGATTACAGGTGAGTGTCACCACACCCAACTAATTTTTATATTTTTAGTAGAGATGGTGTTTCACCATGTTGGCCAAGCTCGTCTCGAACTCCCGACCTTAAGATCTGCCCACCTCAGCCTCCCAAAGTGCTGGGATCACAGGCATGAGCCACCGCACCAGGCCCATTTTATTTTGTTGACTGTTTTCTTTGCTATGCAGAAGCTTTTTAGCTTGACATAGTCTCATTTATTAATTTTTGCTTTCATGGCGAAAGCTTTGGTGTAATATTCAATAAATCGTTGCTATGGCTAATGTCCAGTAGTTCTCCCCTATGTTCTTTTCTAGGAGTTGTGTAGTTTCTTGTCATATATTCAGGTCTTTTATTCATTTTCAGTAGATTTCTCTTTATATCATTAGATAAGGGTACAATTTCATTCATTTGCATGTGAAAAATCTAGTTTTCCAAGTACCATTTATTGAAGAGATTGTTTCCCCATTGTGTTCTCTTGGTGCTCTTGTCAAAACTGAATTGACTGTATGTGTTTGGATTTATTTCTGAGTTATCTAATCTGTATCACTGGTCTGCGTAAATGTAGACTCTAAAAAATTAATGTACAGGGATAGAGAATAAAACAGTGATCATCAGGACTGGGGTCAGGTGGCAGGTATGGGGATATGTATGTCAGCTGATACAAAGTAGCATATATGCAGGATGAAGAAGTCTAGAGATCTAATATACTCTCTGAGGGATGTAGGTAATAAAACTGTACTGTAATATATTTGGGATTTTATGCTAAATGATTAGATTTTAGCTGCTTTTACTTCAAAAACAAATCAAAAAAGGGTACTAGGTAAGCTGATGAATGTGTGAATTTGCTTAACTATAGCAACCTTTTTACTATTTATATAGTAGACTAGACTCTCAGCAATGGATCCAAACCAAACTGAAATCTTTGAAACAACAGATGAAGAATTTAGAATGTAGAACCATGTTTTTTCATATGACCAAAATTACTTTTCTGGTTCCTTCTCATTTGGGTTAACCATTTATTCTAATTGTTCTTGAATTTATTTTTTATTTGACTGGTTTTTTTAAATTTCTTTTTTTCCCCTTAAGGATGTGGCTTTAATGTTTATACTTTGTTACAGCCTAATTTGATTCCTGGTGCTTTTAGGGGTGAAGACTCTGTGAGTTTCTTGGTTATGGAGAGTCTCTGTATGATGGCTTCCTCAGATGATGGTTGTAGTAGCTATGTACTTGTTGTGTGGGTAAATTCACTATCTCTTATGGGGTTGGCATGAGAGAGGCCTCTTGAAGCTTATCTCATTCCCTGGTGGTGTGGTGGTGTACACTTTTTTGTTTATTCAGCTTTTCCCCAGTATTTTATTTACTGAGTTGATGATTCAGGCTTCAGACCAGTAAGATAGGTATCCCTGGGTAAGAACCAGTTGTAGCTAAAGCAAGTGGGTAAATACAATGCCCAGTGATGGTCAGAGGTCCCAGCCTTGATGAAGGTGGCTGGAGGAGCTCCCAATTAGACACACTGAGGTCTTATCAGAGGGAAGAATGAGATCCAGCTTAGCTCCCCTGTCAGGCCAGCAGAAAAGCTATCCACCTCCAAGACTCACTCCTGTCCCAGTGTTGCAGCTATCCAGATCAAACAGGCATCTCTCTTCATCTGTAGGAATGTTGATGTTCCCAGTAGAGAGGAATTGTGACTCTGCCTCTCATACAAACCTGAAGCTGTGGCATGCTCCTCTTACAGGCATGTAGTCAATCTGAAAGGTTCTAGAAAGGCTGTATGTAGGTGTAACTATGCCAAGATCCCATGAAGAAACCCAAGCTGTGTCTGCAGTGGCAGACAAAGGGGGAAAGAAGACCCCTTCTCCAAAACCCAAAATCCTTCATAAGCACCAAGGCTGCATGACTGTTGGGGTAGAGCTTCAGATTTTCTCTGCTGAGCCCAACATTGCAATTTTGTCTCTCCTGAAATAAACTTCCCACCAGTGGAAAAATCTGGAACTCAAGGTCTGCCATCTGGATTCTTTTGTCCTATGGGGTATTCCATTGAGGTGGAGCTCTCCTCCTTCCCCTAGGAGTAGGAGTTCCAGAGAGCCAGACTACCATGATTGCTATTGCTCTTCTGAGTTAAGACAACCTGTGGGGCTGCCACAATCTAGACTGGTGCTATAGAATGTCTGCAAGGCAGGCAGTGATGTGATCAGTCCTCAAGTCTCCCAGCAGTGGGTACCAGCAGTAGCTCTGATAGGGGTAGGAGGGGAGCAACATAGACTTTGTGAGATTCCTAGGTTGTAGATAGCCTTAGTGTGTTAGATTTCCTAAATGCTGGTTATAATAGTAGTGAACTGGTCATGTGGACAGACTCAGGACCCCCTCGTTAGCCAGGGTGTTGCAGACAATAATTTAGCCAAGGTAACACACTGGTTTTCTTCTTTCCAGGAACAGTGTTTTTTTATTTTTTATTTTTATTTTTTTATTATTATTACACTTTAAGTTCTAGGGTACATGTGCATAACGTGCAGGTTTGTTACATATGTATACTTGTGCCATGTTGGTGTGCTGCACCCATCAACTCGTTATTCTACCTAGAGATGCTGTAATGAACTGTGTTGGTTGGCCTCTGGCCAGGGGATGACACTTGTAAAACAGCACCAGCTATAGTAGTAGCAATGGAATCTGAGCTTTCCCTATCTTGCCCAGGGAAAGTATTTTGGTTTTTCAGATGATTGACAGGGTCATAAAGCTCCCAAAAGTTTCTGTCCTTCATGCTGAACTCCAAGGACAGGTGAAGGGGCATAGCTAGGTAGGGACTGGGTCAGGCAGGTCTGAGCTCTGACTCACCACATGTGGGGCAAGCCATGGACCCTGTGGGGTTGGGAGTGCAATTCTTAGGCTGCTGTTGTGGTGTTCCAGAAGGGAGTGTAACTGTCTCTGCTGCACAGAAGACTTTGCACAGGAAGTGGGGAGTAGTACTCAGCAGCAAGCCTCACCCAGATCCCACACAGTTGGCAAGGAAGATCTTACTCTCACAGTGCTCTGCTAGCAGCACTGGGCTAAGCTCTAGGCAGCTTGTGCTCAGAACTCAAACTTGCCCCAGACCCTAAGCTTTCTCTGTGGAGGTAGCAACAGCTCCTATGCCCCTGGATGCAGTGTAGTTCCTGCTCAACCCTCAGGTTCTGGCCAAGAGAGTTTATCTCCACTTGATATTGTATTGTGAAATTCAGTTAGGAACTTCTTTCAAACTGTCACCATTGTCTGAGCTAGTTGGCTGATTTCCTCAAGGTCCCCTGTAAGATATAATAAGAAATGGCTTCCCTTGGTCCACACTGGAGACTGGGAATGCCTAAAAGGCATTTCCTACCACTGCTTCTACTTTTATATTTCTCACTGCTCCTTCAATCAGTTTCAACCCTAGGTAGAGTTAAGGCCTTCCCCTATGACGTAGATTTTCGGGTTTCCTGGTCCGAATGTGTGTCCTGGAGGCAGTCTCTACCCCTCTTACTCTCTGGGGACTTACAGTTTGTCACTTGTCTCACAGTGTGGGCTGAAGCCTGTCATTTCTTTCAATGAGGTTGTGCATTTTTCTGGTTTTCTGTTAAGTTCCTATGTTGCTTCCTGGAAAAAAGTTCACAATGTGAATCTCTACATGCTATTCGGTCCTTCCAAGCTACCTCCAATCTGGCAGATTGGAAAATAAAAACAAAAACTAAAACAAAAAGATGAGATTAAAATTTAAATTGGTGGACTTTAAGTAGATCAGATAATCCTCCATAATGGAATGGGCCTCATCCAACCATTTGAAGGTCTTAGCAAATCAGATTGACCTACCCTGAGCAAGAACAAATTCTGCCAAGAGGCAGCCTTTAGATTTGAACTGCAACATCAGTTCTTTCTTGCTAGCCTATCTATCAGATTTTGGACTTTGAAGCCTTCCTAACAACATGAGCCAATTCCACAAATGAAAATCTCTGTACACACAGACACACACACACAAACAGACACACACACATACACACATACACAAATTCTGTTTCTCAGGAAAACTCTAATAAAAGGACAGCTTCCAGAAGAAAAGGGAAATAAGCACACAGTATAAATTAATAATAGCTGTCCACTGCATAATTCTTATTTAAATTACCAGGCTGCTGCATTTTCAAGCACATTAAGAGATCACATATATTTAAAGTAAACCATAACTTTCAATACAGAAAGATATTATACGTATTAAATGAAAATTTTCAAATTCCTACCAGCAAAACAAGAGAAAAAAAAACCCTACAATTTCCCAGTCTAACAATTACTGATTATAACACTTGGTAGATTTTCTTCTAGATTATTTTATAGATAGCTGTATTCACACTTAAAGTACATACTTAAACAGGGTATTTGTCACAGAGAGGCTGAATACTCTGCTATAATTTATCTTTACTCCAGGACCCATGTTAATGGAGTAGCCATTATCTGAAATATTGCCAATCAAGGTGTTAGAGGGAGACAGAAGCCCTGTAGGGTCTCACACCAGCAACAAAATGTTCTGGCCAAACTTTACAGGAGTCATTTTCATTCACGATTAATTGACCATAACTGATCATAGAGTTATACCCAAACAAAAAAATCTTGGAAGTTTGTTTGGATAAGAGGAAGCCAGAAATGCTTATTGAATAATGCTAAAGGTTGCCACAGTTCTCAATGCATAGAGATTTATAATTATTAATCCCAGGTCTGACTGAAATATTCAAGGAGTAGGAACCTAAAATGATTGTTTCTTGGTATTCTCTACCTTTTAGAAATCAGAATATGTGACTCATTCATGATTCCATTCCTATCTCAGCTTCTCCGAGCAGGTTGGAATCATATAATCACGCATTTATCTGAATTAGCGTAAGAATGGAATGGAATGGCATCAGTGGTAAATTTATATTACATTTCTAAGGACTGGACTTTGCATATGATTTATATGGTATATATATATACCAATATAATAACCAATGTGATAAGTTGTAGTTATCTGTTTTTCACAATTAGAGCTAGATAAGTTAGAAAAAGAGGGGAATGGATTGAGCAAGGAAAACAAACACTTCAGAGAAACTGGGAATGAATGGAAACAGAAGCACGGCTATTCTGCTTTGAAACTTATGTGAAGCTAATTCTAAATTGGTGAGATGGAGGGAAGGAAATGAGAATGCTCTTCTCTCTCTGAATAAAAATCACACTTACTTTTTATAAGTTGTTTCCTAAGTCTCTAATTAGAAACATTTTCATTCTTCTTACATGGGTCAAAAACCAATAAAGCTATAAGTTTCCAGTGTTCATTGGATTCTCACCATTCCAGAAAGATAGCCTTTTAGGAGTGTTCATTCATTAATTTTATTTCTGCTGTAGGGGAAGAAAACGTATGATTTCTTTCTTCACCTATCATAAGGGTCATGGCCAACATTCCTATAACAAAAGACAGTTTAACAAGAGAAAACCATACCAAATTTATTTAATCAAAGTTTTACCTGACATGGGAACCTTCAGAAATGAAGACCCAAAGACCCACAGAAAACTGTCTATTTTTATGCTTAAATTCAATGAAGAACAGACAGCTGTGTAGAAATGTGACTGAAAAAAAAAGAGTATGATCAAGTGGTAATAGGCTGAGAGGAAAAACCTAGCAAGGTTTATATATTCAGATACTTCCTGGCCTCTGTGTAGCATCATTTTTCCCCATGAGTTTTGGGCAAGCCCCCTCTGAAATGAGGGTTTCAAGGGAAAAATAAAAAGGGAGTGATCTTTCCAAGTTCTATGGCTTACTTTGGGGGACAAAAGTTCCAGCTTCCATGACCTGACTTGAGGAAGAGGAATTCAGTTCTCTATGACTCACCTCAGAGGAAGAGAATGTGGGGCAGGAGGCAGGAGGATTGGTGAAGGTCAGGACCTTCCTTCTGAGGCCTTTCCAAATTCTATCATTTCCAAGCACTCAGCATGCCAAGGTATCAAACTTTCAGGTATCATTTTCCAAGTCCCAACACTGTCCATCATGGACAGTTAAAATTCTCACAAGGCCATGAATATTCTTTGAAGAGTTTCTAACTTCTTTGTAGTTATTATCACCATCAGACTGTCCACATTTTAATGAGATATCATGTTCTTAACATTGTTCTAAGCCCTTAATTATAGCAACTTACATAAATTTTCCAATCTTTAGCAGTTAGTAACTAGAAGTAAATATATTTACAAGGCTGTCACATTTCAATTCAGTTGCTTCATTTATACCAATTCTTTTACTCACTGAATAATTATTTATTAAAGCCTACATTTTACATGAACTTATGCATTCTCACCTACCAAATCTCATTTTTATCACAACATTGTTAAGAGAGTACTTAAGAACCAGTGAATCAAACACTTGGATTTTCCTCTACATCTGTGTCTTACTGCTATGGAGTTAGATATTGCCAAAATATAAAGTCATGCTTATAGTCTTAACATTTTCCAGACATGTAGATTTGAGAGATAGACTCCAAACATTATATACATTGTAGGTTTACCCATATTAGGAAGATCCTGATGATTACAATCTGGAATCCTAGTACTAATAGTGAAGTGAAGACACTTTACACTAATATTTAGAAAAACAGTAAACATAGAAACCAGATAATCCCCCTTTGTTTAAATTTATTATACTTTAAGTTCTGGGATACATGTGCAGAACGTGCAGGTTTGTTACATAGGTATACACATGCCATGGTGGGTTTCTGCACCCATCAATCCGTAGGTATTTCTGTTAATGCTATACCTCCCCTAAACCCTGAATCCCTGACAGGCCATGGTGTGTGATGTTCCCCTCCCTGTGTCCATGTGTTCTCATTGTTCTACTCCCACTTATGAGTGAGAACATGCAGTGTTTGGTTTTCTGTTCTTGTGTTAGTTTGCTGGGAATGACAGATAATTCCACTTTTAAGGATCCACTACACATATACTGCCACAGCAATAGTTTGTGAGTAATCTGATTGGGTCTTTATCATTAGTATATTCCACTTCATATCTATCTGTCTCATGTCCACAAACACAGATATATTCATAGTACTTCACTGCTTAGAGATGTCTGATAACTTCCTATTTTGAAGTCTATATCTGAAAGATGTGTCATTTTAGGCTCATCATTTTCTGACCTTACTTTATTTTCTACTGTTTCATTTCTTGTTTTTATTTTTTTTATTTTTTTTAATTATACTTTAAGTTCTAGGGTACATGTGCACAACGTGCAGGTTTGCTACATATGTATACATGTGCCATGTTGGTGTGCTGCACCCATTAACTCGTCATTTACATTAAGTATCTCTCTCAGTGCTATCCTTCTCTCCTCCCCACTCCCCACAATAGGCCCCGGTGTGTGATGTTCCCCTTCCTGTGTCCATGTGTTCTCATTGTTCAGTTCCCACCTATGAGTGAGAACATGCGGTGTTTGGTTTTCTGTTCTTGTGATAGTTTGCTGAGAATGACGGTTTCCAGCTGCATCCATGTCCCTACAAAGAACACGAACTCATCCTTTTTATGGCTGCATAGTATTCCATGGTGTGTATGTGCCACATTTTCTTAATCCAGTCTGTCACTGATGGACATTTGGGTTGATTCCAAGTCTTTGCTATTGTGAATAGCGCTGCAATAAACATACGTGTGCATGTGTCTTTATAGCAGCATGATTTATAATCCTTTGGGTATATACCCAGTAATCAAGCTTTCAGATAAAGAAACTTCAAATACATACTAAAATAGCTCATATTTTTTTCTACCTGATACTTCTGATGATTTTACGAATACCCTACCTACATTTGTTGGTGACTTCAATGTCTAGCTCAATTTAGAAAGCACTCATTAAATGTCCATCATGGCCCTTGTAGGAGATAGTAATTCTTGCCCTACGCCCAGTAACATTTGATGTGTTATCCTCCCTTTCACATTCAACATTATATAATGGCAATTTATCCATATATCTACACCCATCTCTTCATCTAGCATTGCTCTACTGATACTGAACGCCTGCCTGCTCTACTTGTTACCTATCCCTATACTTTCAGGAATTCACAGGACATAATTTTTATAATACTGAGGTCCATCATCTTTATTTGTGTTTATTCACTTAAAGGGTGTTTACTATGTGCACATTATTGAAATGCTTAAAAGTACAAACATTGATACCGGAATGCTTGGGTGCGAACCATACCTCTTCCAGTTATGACCTTCGTAACCTTGTACATATCTCTTAATCTCTCTGTGTCTTAGATTACCTGTACTAAATTGGAGGTAATAGTAATACTTAGCTCATAAAGGTGTGTCAAAAATTTGAGAAGTATAAAGAGCTTAGAACATCATAAGCTGGGACAGAAATAATACTATGAGCCCATCAAACTCGTTTCATTTCTTTTCTGCTCACATAGCTAAAGAACATTTTCCATTGCCCTTATAGATTGAGGCTACTGTCAGTGTTCTAGCAAATGAATACAGATAAGATGAATTTCCCATTTCAGTTCTGGCCTATAAAAAATATTCCACATGCAAACATTATTGTATCTTTCTGTCCCATGGCCTCTTAGATATGATGTTTTGAAAATAACAATGCTACAAAGTAAAATGACTCTACCCTTACTGACAGCATGGGTTAGTATCTTCCCCTAGCCTAATCTATGTTAAACTGTGATAAGAGAAATAAATCTTTATTGTGTTATGCCCTGAGATTTGCATGTGTGTTTTTTTATTTTAATATCACCCTCTAATACATAATTTTACTAAATATAGTTGCTAAAATTCTATGCCAGTCACTACAATAGAAACTGAAGTTACATAGACAACAACCTCTGTCTTTCAAAGAGTTTACAAAATTGTTAGTGAGACAGATAAATAAGTTGGTAATTGTGTTTTGGGATAATTATGTACATCACCTGATCGGGAAAACCCTTCCCAATGAACCCAAGCCAGAATGATGATTTGAACTCAGGTTTGCTGCTCTAAATCCAGGGTTCTTTTGGTTATTTCATGTAAACTTTGTCTTTCTTTGATAAATGCTGAATGATAATGGTGATATACTGTCATGCAGATGTAAATAATTGACTTAACATGACTTATAAAATATTAACTTGTTCATACTATGAGAGCAAAAACTTTGGTCTAGAAAATGGAAATAGCTTTTTCATTGTTCCCATTTTAATACGAACTTCCAGGCTACTTGAATTTTCTCTTTTTTAAAATATTAAGTAATATCTTATGAACCTCATAGTCCCCCCTTAATAACCTAATCCAAAGGCCTCTTTCAAAGGTCCTCATTCATCTTTAGGTTTTTGCCTCTTTTGTTCTTGAAGGTTTTTGTCAGAAATATTTTACTTTTCTCAAATCTCTTTTCTAGCAGAAATTTCATATTTCTGCCTCTTAAGTCAGAGCTTCAATCTATTGGATCTTCTAAAAATATAGATGCCTAGGCTCAATTTCAGGTAAATTGAATGGTAATATTCAGGGCAGGTCTTTGAATGTGTAGTTGTTAAAAGTTCCATAAAAATAGGAGTATTTTGACATTTAGCTGGGATGGGAGAATGTCTGTTTTTCATATGGGATTCTGCAAAATGTTGTTTAAGTTCCTATTGCATTATATACTGTTTTCTCTCTCTTTCCTTTTTTTTTTTAATCTCTACAACTGGTTATATTCTTGTATTTATAAAGCATCTGGTGACTCTCTGAAAAGAGTCCTGAGGTCTAAATGTGAACATGTATTTTTTGTGTCTGTCCCTTTGAAGGACAAATATAACATGTCTCAACTTTAAATGCCTGATACTATCAAGGAAAACCTAAAGTTTTGTCTTTGCCCATCAATCTATGATGTCAGATATGACAGAATAAGATAGTGAAGGAGAATAGAGGAAGAAGGAGAGAGTAAGAGCAGTGTGAGCAATGGGAAAACAGAAAGGGGAAAGAAATAGAGTAATGTGGATAGACCACATTAATAAATGAATGCCCGCTTTGCTGGATTACACATAAAGTCAGTGCTATAGTATATTTTTATGTATATGAAGAGTGTAAAAACAGATCTACACTAATAAGGCCAATTGATTAATTTTCAACAAAAAAAGCAAAGTATGTATCATGGGTGTATATTTTATACATTGAGTTAAAATGCAATACTATTTTAACTTGTTGCTCAAATGTACCTGCTTATATCAGTGGGAGGTGTGTGTGTGTGTGTGTTTCTTTTTCACTTGTCTCCTGTGTCTGTTTGTCATACTTCCATCATTGTAAAATTTATTTTGTTTCGTTTCATTTTTTTTAAAACTTACTCTCTTGCACTACAAAATGCTCCAGGCTCACCTTGAATACTCTCCTCCCCAGTTAGGGTATCAGCCATTTCTCCAAATGAACATTATTTTTTGTTTGTTTGTTTGTTTTATTCCTTTTGTTACAGAGAATTTTATTGGACCTGGGCATTAGGTATGTGCATTGCTACTGGGATGTAATTGCTACTTATTGTCTTTTTTACATCTTAAATACCTAGTAAGATTATATACAGCATGCATATTTTATAATCGATTTATTTAATATATTGAATACGTTTTAGCTAATCAATCAAATAAGAGTATGATTTGTTGAATAGTTTTCAAAACTATGCTCTGAAGTCTATATCATTTGAATGTACCCTATTTATCCATTTACCCATTGTTGGGCCTTTAGAATTTACCAAAACTTATATTGTCAAAAGATGAAGAATATAGCCTGTTTATATTTCTTTCCACTTTCCCCCCAAAATTCACATTTAAGTTAGCATATTTTGTTTTTTTAATATACAGAAAATTTATTTTATATTATACAACATTTTAAAAGAATTATTTCTAATGTATTTAGAAAACTTACATCTAGGATACATTTGGAAAAAAATATGTGTGCATACTTTCTGAGCTTTGGAAATAAGAGTGTTATTTGATTGCCTTTACATGAGAAAGATGAATTGGCTCTATATAACAATCTGATGTCACAACATTTTCCTTCAAATACCAGCAGAAATTGTTTTGTTGGCTTAATGTCCTCAACATTGTATAGCAGAAGTCTCAGGTTATACAAATAAATTAAATGATGAAAGTAACCTCTTTTTCTACTGGACATTTGAAAAACTTTTCCTTAAATACATATATATGTAACATAAATATATGAATTGTTACACATAATTCATTTATATGATATATATAAGTGCCAGATGAATTGTTGAAATGATCCAATTAATAACATATACATGTATATTATATAGTGATATAGACATATAGATCATATTCAATATTATACATATGGTTTGGATCATATTCATCCAATTCATATTCTTCTATATTGGATCCAATTCATATATATGATATGGGTCATTATATGTATATGTATATGAATTGGATCATTTCAACAATTAGTCTGGTACCTAATGTGATCTTTTAATGTGCAAACTAATTCACATTTTTCTTTTCAGAAAGTTGTGTCCTATTTTTTAAGTAATTACTCAGATTTAATTTTCTTCTCTCATTTGTGACATCGGTCATTTTAATATTAAATTCTCATTTTCCATTTTCTGTCTCTATCATCTTCTCCTTTATCCATTCAATCTTCTTCACATATTTCTATTTATTTAAAGCTAATTTCTCAAGATTGTTCTCCATATTGTGGGTTTAATACTGTGTATTGTCAATTATGCTTATCAATACTGTACTTTCGATTAAATATTTTGTATTGAATACATACCTCTTCAAGTTCCACTTCACCTCTGCTTATTTATCTGTTCTCTATTAATATCGGCACATTGTATTTTCGTGTCATCATTTATTCAATCCTGGAGTCTATTTAATGTTATATCATAACACAAAGGAGATACTTCTAAAAATTTACCATCGTTAAATATTTTTCTCAAAATGTTTTCCTTCTGCATGTCAAGCACAACTCCCACTTTATCATATATTAATAAGGTAAAGCATAAAGCTTGTCATTATTCACATGGTTTGATGATTATGATGTGAGATAAAATGCAAATCATTGGCCTCATTTGACCTATTGAAAAAATATTCTCTAGGATTGCAAGAGATTGTAGTGATTTTTCCAACTATATTCTCCTTTTCTTGTAAAGGAAGACACATTCTAACCCATTGCTACATGTTATGGTACGTTCTGTTGGTGTCTTGCTTTGAGCAATGGATTATAAGTTGATGTAACACCAAGGCCAAGTTCCAAATAAAATTTTGTGGGTCTGATCCATCTCTTGATGCTGCCCTCTGCCAAGAGATCCATATGTCCCACAATGTCCCAGTGGCTGTTCCTTCAGTTAATGTTCAACACATGTAGAGTAAAGTCCCAGCAATCCTGAGCACTGTACGGAAGTTTGTTTTCCCAAGGCACTGCGATTGCAGCGTGGGGGTATTAGCACAACAAAGCTGACAAACGTGGGAAAAGAGAACTAGGGAACTGTGCATTTGACAAGCTTCCAAAGTAAGGCTGCTGCAGGTGGTATATGGAGCACATGCTGAAAAGCATCAGGCTAGAGACTGGCAAAAGTATCACTATTTCACTGATATTTTATTTATTTGGGTTTTTATTGCTTTAGACCAAAACCACATTTGCAGTTTCTAGCAGTCATTCATCTAGCACAGCTCTGCCCAATAGAGTAAGATTGCCTACTCACCATTCCTGATCTTTGGTTTGTGAAGAGGGCACATTTTCCAGACAATTTGAAGCAGTCTACCATTTTTCTCTCGCTGAAAACAATCCAATAAAACCGCACCCCCAGAGGGCTTTGTTCTGCCCATTTTCTGTCACTGAATCCACATCTCAGGATGTAGCACTCTGTTGCTTTCCCACTCCTCCTCCGGTAACACTGCTGAGGTATTTATTTGATAAGCGATGCAGACAAAAAGATATACCAAATAGCGGAATAGGAAAATGAAGTCATTCTTATTGCCTTCCTTCCACATAAAGCCGATCCAATGTAGTATGAAGTATGGCTACCCCCGCTCAGATCAGCAAGTTATCCATACCTCTGATGCTGAGAAACATATTGAGTATAGACTCAATATTAACTTAAATCTACCGATTTCCTGCTTTTGTCCTGATATTCCGTACCAGTATTTTTTGGTTATTAGAAATCCTCTTAAGGTCTGACACATTTTTTAAATGAATTTTTTTTTTTTAATTCCTTTTGCTGCTATCACTTTCCTTCTCTTCCTGTGTGTTCAGTGGAAGTCTGGTGAAAGCACTGGCTAGCTACCTTCTTAACCTGAAAATCCAAAATAACCTGGTTTAGAAGATTTTAAAAAGTCACAGTATCTAAATAACAACTAGCATCGGTTGCGGGGGGAGAGAGATGAACAATCTTGAGTTGAGAATATGGAGTAAACAAACAGTGGGTAGCAGGCAGTACTGTTATAATGTTGGTCATGTGAAGCTCGGCAGGGTATCCCAGACCCTGCAGGAGGCTGCAGTCAAGATTACTATATGCACTGCAAGTAAAACAAGTCTATTGTGACTAAGAAACTTGTTTTAAAAGATTCAAAGTCAGTTTTAAGAAGAAAGCACAAGTAATTCATTGTATTTATGATGCTTATCAAAGGCAACTAGAAAAAGTGTTGACATAAATAATCATTTTAAAACTCAAACAGTACAAATTTCCAAACTGCAGCCTGCCTGGAATATAAAGACTGTCTTATAATATAATTCTTACTACTATAGTCTTGACAACTTTCATCGTAGGAGGAAAAAGTTATTCTGAAATTAATTCCTTACAATGCCCCTGGCCAAGAGATGAGATAAATTTCCCCATTCACTTCTTCCATATAGGGAAATTGAGGCATTTGAATTATGTGGAATAAATACATTATTAGCATTTTTATTATGATAATTTTAGGGGTGAAGGCATATGGCATTTTATGGGTTTCCTTGGCATATACATTTTGAGTGTTCTAAATTAACACAATAATATTCTCCTCTTGAAACAAATTCATTCCCCCCTTCTAAGAGAACAGCAGACAAACATGTATCTCTTTGTTACAAATACCTCCAGGCTCAAATTGAGAAAATGCCTGTCCCTGACTGATCACAGCCAATAAGGCAAAGATTTCACATACAAACTGATGTTGCTCTTCTAGGGGGATGTATTAACTCAGACAACAGTGATGAATGTGAGATTTTATTTTTTTAAGGAAAATCATAAAAATTTCATTCACACATAAATTAGTTTTCTTGTTATCTGACCCAAGTAAAAGAGATCTACGGCAAATAATCCAGTAGGAAAGCCTTCTCCAACATTTTCCACAGCTAGTAAATTAAACTTCTGCCTACAGCATAAAGGGTGAGGACAGAATTTGTTCCCTTTAAGGAGCTTTGGAGGTGTTACACCCTTTAGAGCTCAATGAAAAGAAGAATACAAGTTGTGGATTTTCTAGTGAGTAAAGCGTATAGTTGGGCAACAATTCAGGGCACGTTTTATGCCTTATGAACTGGGCTGAACCATTTTCAGCTGTATATATTTTGCATTTATGTTTTTCAGAACATTTAAACAATTCTAACGAATCCTTGAATATATTTAGTGGCTCATTAAACAATATTAAATGAGATAGCTTTTTAAAGGATCAGAGTTGTTAACTGCAACATGGTAATGATCACTTTACATAAATTGCTAACCTTATAAAAGCACATGGATATAACTTTATTATTTCCAAATTTAAAAACCAGTAATTAAATTGCTGATACCAACCTCTCATACACTGTCCCCTAAGGGTGGTAGGTACCCTGCCATAAACATTGCTATAAAATGATAGATAAAATTTAACAAGGCCAAAATTATAGGTGAAAAATTATAACAAACCAATACAGGGCCAGAGTTAGATTTATGGATCACTGGTTAATAAAACAGTGGTTTGAATGTTGGAGAATATAAAATTTTAGTTGATTTTCAGAAAGCTTGAAAACCTTTAGTTATTATAAGAATAATTATAAAATTAACAAAACATGACCTTTTTATTGGTGAGACCTAATGTTCACCAGCCCAGGAACTCTGGTAAGTAGCAACGCAACGTAAGTTTTGTCTGTATCGAGCATGCTATTCTCATGAGAAAAATGGCAGAAGGTCTTTGAAACTGACTGATGGGATCTCATCTCACCAGCATTTTGATCCTTGACAAAAGAAGGTAGATATATCATGGCTGACTCACATTTTTAAAGTAAAAGCTAAACACGTGAGAACATGTACTTAATCTCAGAAAAGTGGTAGAGGATTAGAAGTCCTAGTGGCATTACATTGTTTTAAATGTCAGAGGTATAAATGACTATGGTAAACATATAACTGCAAGTCCACTTTTGAAAACTGAGGTAACCAAATGGAAATATACAATATAAAGTTTACGATTTTGATAGCTTTCATGTTTCTGATTTATCATCTTAAAACTGATGAGAGGGAAGAATATATTTTTCCCTTGCTCAATGGTAACATTATAAAACCTATATATGACGCAAATATAATTTATCTTCATATGCTTTCAGACAAAATATTTTTAAATGTTATATATGTATAAAATAACAGCCCAATTAGTAAACATAATCAGTGGGTAACAAGCAAATGTTATCATGATGTCCAAGAATATTTTACTTCGCTGAAATTCCAAAACATTTTTAAAAAATCAAATTGCACTTTAGAAGCTAAGAGAATTGATCCATTATTCTGCTATAAAACACCATGGGATTCTGATTTCATGTACTTTGGGTAATATCTGCACATCTCAGCACCTGGCTTTAGAATGGTGGCAAAATCATGATAGCATCTTAATGTACAGTCTTCCATTAACTGGAGTACAGGAAATAAAGGCCTTCTTGTGTCATTCCCAATCTTCTTGAGATTAGTGAAATTAAGAAAATTGTCTGGACAACTTTCTGGGGTTAATCATCAGATCCCTGAGGAAAGTTTCTGCTGTGGTTGTGATGCTCTAAAGCAACAAGCTAGGAAATAATTGGGGAAAGGGCAGACAACTTTGTCCTTGATTCATCTGATCTGAATTCTACAGTTTTCATTTTCATTATTCCTTTTGACCTCAAAAAAACTTCATATTTTGATTACACTTTTGTAGATTTCCTTATTTTGCTTTGATAAATTGGATTCCAGGTAAGGCCTACTTTAGCAGGGTTTACAGTTACAGACATGGGGATTAACATTCTTCTCTGTGGAGTACTTTTTTCAGAACATCACTGCTTTGTGATATGAAGATCTTTATCACTCTGGGGTCTAGTGTAGGGCATTATATCTATAGTGTCATAGTGACACTTCTTTCCCAAGTAATATCTGGGATGGAATTCTGTCTGAGGCTTAAAAATTATAGTATATGGTTTATATTTATTTACTATAAGGCAATCACAGATAATAAAGTTGATCCAGAGATTTGGAGGGAATGAAAGTCATCTTCACATGACTGATTTCTGTTATTATATATAGTACATTTCATATATAGCAAATAACTAAGTTTTAAATCATGAATATTTATTTCAGAGATGAAATTATTGGAAACTTCATAACTTTCTGAGGTTACATGATCATGTATCATGATGCATTACCTAGGAGTTGTACTCTGCTTCTAACCCCAGTACTAACCATGGCGCATTAACTTTCAGTCCTGTGAAGTAATGTAGCTTCATAATCCTCTAGGGCAATTGCATTCTTGGGATCTTCTATACTTTGATAGCAAGAGCCAGAAACTTAGGAAACAAGGGTAGTTCAGATTCAAACCCTCTTAATATCATAATTTTTCCATATCAATGTTATCATTATGCTAATAGCAAACAGAAGTGATCTTGTTCAGGTATACATCCTAATTACTTTGCATTGACAATTTTTATGTTAGTAAACAAATTCTACAATTTCTTATACTTTACATCATGCAATCCCTATCAGAAGAGTGAAGATGAAGAGCGTAGAAAGGATGAATGTCTTGTTCTCCTTATTTTCAAGTCTTTTCCTCAACATGCACTTGAATATCACTGCTTTAGGACTTCAGTGGAGGCACTGAATTTCCATGTCTTCCCTGCAGCACACTGCACCTCATGCCAAGGCATAAACATATTCTAAATGGCCATTAGATTGTGAGGGAAATTTAAAGAAATAAAGTGGTTTAGTTACCTCTCTTTATCTGACTAAGAATGTTTTACCATTGCTTTATGGGTAACAAATTTGAGACTCACTAATACTAAATTATAGACCTATGTTCAAAATTTTAATTAGTGGTGGAAGTGATAATGAATATTCACTACTCTACATTGCTTTTAATATCAATTTACTTTTATATTTTATTAAGCATCAAACAATGATCAGGGTCAAATATCTCTTTGATAGTCATGAACTCTGCATTTGCTCAAGGCAAATTGTAACTATATCTAATGAAGGAGCAAGGAGTTCAGGAGCTACAAACTCCACTGTGAGGGTCAGCTTCAAGATAGAAATACAACATAATCTGCAGCTTTATGCCAGGTATCTAGGAACCCATGTAATGATGGAACCGTAATGACAGTAAGTTAAGCAAGATGGTGATCACGTGAAGAGACCCTTCCCAAGGCTCAAAGCACACAAATACTCAGTGTGACAACTATTTTCATAGCTACAGCAGTGCCACCAAGGGAGTGAAATCTGTTCTAGCAGTAAGCAAAGCAACACATTAACAGCTTCCAGAAGAGGAAAATAACTCAACTTGAACCTATGCAATGTTGCCAGAGTACATGAGCTGGATCAGTTATTAGCCACCTGTCAAAATAAGGAGAGAAATTCAGTTCTTTTAATTTCTCTCTTTGAAGTTTCAATGAGAGTCTATCCTTCTGTGTACTTGTTCTAGCCTCAAATATCCTTAGCCTCATTGTCAAGACTTGAAACATGCAAATCATCTGATAACAGCATAAAGATATAGATGTGTGTACTACATGTACATGTGGACATGGTATTACAGACTGGTCTGAATGAATACAATTCTACCAGAATTCTCAGTGTTCAGGAAATTTTCTGAACATTGTTATCTTTTGAAAAGCTTTTCTTGCGAAAGTGCCAAGTCAAACAAGCAAACAAAACACAAAACCTTAGAGGTTTTGAGTTTCAGTTAATTAAGATTTCACTTTAAATCCAAATGTAGCCACATTTTTTAAAGTTTTTATTTGTACTTTATCTCATTCCATTAAAAATTTATAACAATTGACAGGAAATCCATCAATAAAATAGAAAAATAAGATTAAAACATTTAGCATAATAAAAATTAGAATAGGCGGTATGTTGGGGAAAGGAATGGTGTCAAAGTCATATCAGGCTATGCTGTTCAGAGTTGTTATATTCAGATAGTTTGGTTTTGAGCTTCCTGGGTGCTAAAGTAAAGCATATAACATTGATTTGTTACATACTGTTCGGTATTCATGAATTTGAATAGTGATAATAATAGATTGTCATAGTCTTTAACTGGAGTAGATTACAATTAAAATCACCGCACCACCATGTTTGCTTAAAAAAAAAAAAAAAACTTATCAAACCAGAAATTTTTTAACTTGTTAAAAGTTACCTCTAGCAATCATCATATACAAGGATAAAATGCTAGAAGAATTCTTTTCAGGGATCAAACAAGGATACCCTCTACAACTTCAATTCATCAGTATTCTTGGCTTTCCTAGCCAGTGCAGTAAGACAAGTAAAAGTAATGAGATAAATTACAAAGTGAGAGCAAATCTCATTATTTGTAAGAAATATAACCTAGAAGATGAAAGCCAGACAACTGGCAAGCTATCAGAACCAATAATGTTGAAAAAGGTAATGGTACAAGATTAATATACAAACATATAGCAATATTTTATGGGAAATGGATACTGTTTATAATAGCAATTAAAAGCTACCTAGGAAAAGCCTAACAAGAAATATGCTAGTGTCTTGTGTCCTTTTTTTGAAAGATAGATAAGAAAACTTGAATAATGAAGAAAATGATGGCCAAGAATGGAAAGGTTAAATTGTAAAGAATTCATTTCAATCCTGTTTTAAAACTCTGAATAGTACTTACCTTAGAACTAGTCAAACTGATTCTAAAATTCATGTGAAAGTGTAAATTCAAGAATAGCCACTACTTAAAATGGTACACATTAGTTAGATATGCCCCCATACTATGCTTAGGAACTTATACAGATATATCTTAGAGAGATCATGGGTTTGGTTTCAGACCATGGCAATAAAGTAAATATCACAATAAAGCAAATCACACACACACACACACACAAACACACACACACAGATTAAAGATTTTACTGTGATGCTTTTTTTTTTTTTTTTTAAGATCGAGTCTCACTCTGCCTCCCAGGCTGGAGTACAGTGGCTCAATCTTGGCTCACTGCAACTTCCCAGTCCCGGATTCAAGCGATCCTCTTACCTCAGCCTCCAGAGTAGCTGGGATTACAGGCGTGTACAGACACATGCCACCACACCCACCTAATTTTTGTGTTTTTAGTAGAGACGGGGTTTCTCCATATTGGTTTCAAACTCTTGACCATGAGGTCTCGAACTCTTGACCTCAAGTGATCCGCCCGCCCTGGCTTCCTAAAGTGCTAGGATTACAGGTGTGAACCACTGCACCCGGACTTTACTGTATTTTTTATTCAAACACAAGCTATAATTCACTGCCTGATTTTACTTAAATAGGTTTATTACAAAATAAACTACTACTGTGAATTCTCACTGTAGAAAATTGAAGAGAGTAAAATAAAAAATAACATCAATTATCTTCCATAATTTCATCCTTCCTAGATTAAAAATTGGATTCCTCTAGATTTTTTCTTACTTACACAAAAACATACATTTATATTACAATCAAACAGCACATACTATTATATTTTGTTTAATATTTTCTCATGTTAATTATCCTCAAGCAGCATAGATCTTAAATTTATAATAGTAAAAGTATAATGATATAAGGGGAAAAGCATAGAGTCATAAACTCAGATGCATGGGCTCTGGACACAGATTTCCTGAGTTTCAATCTGGTTACACCATTTAAGAGATCTGTGGCAGTGGGACAATGTCTTAATCGTCCTATGCTTCAATTCTCTCATCTCTAAAGTGAAGATGGAGACAATACAGTAACTAATAGTGTTGTTATGAAGATTAAATAAGTTAATACTTCTAGAAAGCAGAAAAAATAATTTTGTATTATTTTAAATAGAATATATACTATTATATTAATACAAAATAATTCATGCATATAACCCCTTTAGTTTGATATTTCAGTTGATTGTACTTTTCTTTTTATTTTTTTCATGTAATACATAATTCTGCAATAAACATTTTTCTAGCTATTCTCCAAAAATCATAATTATTTCCTTAGAAAAAATTTTCATGTGTAAAATCATGCTGAAAGTATGTGTATCTTTTAAAGACTTTTGATACATAAGAGCAAATTACCTTTTAGAAGCAATATACTAATGTATTGTAAAGTTTATCAATAGATTATATATAATAGATACATATAATCATTAACATTGTAGGAGGAGTAACTTGAACCTTTCTAATATAGATGCATATATGTGCGTATGTGTTTATGTGTAAAGAAAATATATATGGGAGAGTATATAGGTGTATTTTAATGTTTGTCTGTTTAAAAGGCCATAAATGTAAACAAATGGCTCTAAATTATTTTTATTAGCTGTACTTTAAATTTCTGAAGAGCAAGCATACTCGCTATTGAATGTATGAACTATGAAAAACACATATATTCACTTTTTTAACACTTTTGTGAACCTAGAAATAGATAAGAACCATGCTGATTCATTTAAAAAAGTTGGTGCTAAAAATTCTAGGAAAGAGTATGCTTTTATTTTATTTTAATTATTAAGGAGATCATTTATCTATGAGTATTAGTAGGGCCCTTAAATGTGTTTGCAACTAAATTCACTCCAACTGGATTGTTTAAAACACTGTAGACTGAGAATTTAGTCTAAAAATAATTCCATAAAGTACTTCCAAGAACCCAGCAGAAGCATGAAATAACATCGAATTTGAGATGTAGTTCTGTTACATCAGTACTACCATTTGATTCCTCAACCCATTACTGGATATACACCTAAAGAAAAATAATTTTTTCTACCAAAAAGACACACGCACTTACATGTTCATTGCAGCATTATTCACAATAGCAAAGACTTGGGATCAACCTACGTGCTCATCAATGGATAAAGAAAATGTGGTATACATACACCACAGAATACTTCATAGCCAGGAAAAAAAATGAAAACATGTTATTTGCAACAACATTTAGAATGTCATTCTCCTAAGTGAATTAATGCAGGAACAGAAAACCAAATACCACATGTTCTCACTTATAAGTGAGATCTGAACATTGAGTACACATGGGCATAAACATGGGAACAATAGACACTGGGAACTACAAGAGGCAGCAGAGAGGGAGAGGGGCAAGGGCTAAAGCTACCTATTGGGTACTATGCTCACTTCCTAGGTGATGGGATCATTCATACCCTCATCCTCAGCATCATACTGTATATGCATGTAAAAAGCCAAAAACAAACCCCATGAATCTAAAACAAAAGTGTAAATTATATAAAAAATCTCTTAATGGAAGGTTCAAAAATTCCAACAGATAAATCTTTAAGAATATGCCTCCTAGCAAAAAACAAGCAAACAAAATCTCTCTCTGCCTCTCTCTCTCTGTCTCTACACACACACACACACACACACACACACACAAACATGCAAGCGCCTGCATGTGCACATGTGTGTACACACATATACACACATATATACAGAAAAGGCACCAGAGTTTAGCTAAATAGTTAGCAACTGATCTGAATCTTAACTAAACAAGAAATGCTGGATATATATCCTTGGATTTCCTTCTTGTTTCCCACAAAATATAAAGTAATAGGAGGACAAATAACAATAAAATTGGATAAAATATGAAAAATACTTCACAAAAGAAGATATAAGAATGGCAAATAAACATATAAACATTGCCATTAGTCATAAAAAATACAAATTAAAATTATAAAGAAGGAGAATGGCTAAAATGAAAATGGCATCATAGGATGCTTGCAAGAATGGGAAGAAAACCCTCAGTCATCTCTTCTCAGAATTTCTAGTGGTACAACCCTTAAAAAAAAAGTTTTACTGTTTATTATAAATTAAGTCACACACCTACAATTACCTCTCTTAGGTCGTTTCCCAAAACATATGCCCATAAAAGATGTGTACATGAATGTTCATAGAAGCTTTCATTATAAAATACAACCAAAAAATTCAACAACCTAGGTATAGATAAACAAATTATACTATAACCATGCAACGGAATACTCAGCATTAAGAAATGAATGAATTATTTATGTATGCAATAAAATTAATAATTTTCAAAATTATTATACTGAATGAAAGAAGCCAAAGATCCAAGTTGTACAATTCCATTTATACAAAACTACAGAAAAATATGAACTAATTCTCTGACATAAAGGAAAACAGTAGCTTCCTGTGGATGGTAAGCAGTGAGGCAGAGGGATTACAAAGTGGCAAAATGAAATGTGAAGATGAAGGAAAATTCAATATCTTGATTGCGGTGATAATTCATTGAGTGTGTACTTACCAAATTGTATACTTTAGCTACGTTCAGTTTATTGTATATCAATCTTAACTCTATACACTAATTTAAAAACCCTACAATTTCTCATTCCATTCATGACATCTCCCTTTGCTTTCCCATGTCGCAATCCTCAGTCTAAATTTGGTCAGATTCCAGAATTAGAGATAATGGGAATGTACTGCGTTCCTTCACTTTTTTTTTATTACCTTATATTTCTCACTCTATGTGAGGATAATGGTTACATGAACACGAAAGATAACAAAAAAGGGGGCAATAAAGCAAAGACTTCTTTCCATAACTAGTGTTTGTTGCACTCATTTTTTCGCTGAATGCCCTCTGTAATGGAAGTCATCCGAATGTTTGTTTTCTCCTGTGAAATACTTGGGTGAGTTCTTGAGAGACTGCCTTATATAGACCACAGTATTTTCATATTCTTTGACAAGACCTGCGGTTTTCTTGTGACATGTTTATAATTTCTGTTTTGGAGAAGTCTTCTGCTCCATCTGGTAATTTTCTTGGGTAGCAAATAAGTGAAGACAGCTTTTACCATGTGTTTTTTCTTTGTGGTGCTGACATGATCCACAGGGAAACGTATTCACTTCTACTCTACCAATCTCTGAATATGCAGGATAGTCTTACTGTAAATTTGTATGAGTTTCTCCTCCCAACTTCTAGACTTCATGTTTCTCCAAACTCCTGAGAACATTTGCAAACTCTGCCAAAAATACTGTCACCACGCTCATGTTGGTACCATAGCAGAGGTTTCCTAGTGTATACAGGTTGCAGGTGGAATATCAGAAAGGATTGTTAAACGACCCAGGCAGTCACCTTGCTATAACATGTTGTGGCACTCATCATCCACTCTTCTTGGCTTTCATACTTCAGATCAGATTCTAAGGCAACAGGAAAAGATCTCCGTGTATGCATCACATACATGTGAACTTCCCTATCAGTTTTAAGAATTTGAGGAAGGAAATAGGTTGTAGAAGCTTTGTCCGCTACTTTGATCCTAATCCATCACTTCTCCTTCTCCAATGATATGATCTTTAATTATTTTAATAAAATTATAAAATAAATAGGAGGGATTATCTGAATTATTTCTCTGTACAAGACATTTTCTGGAGAAGTCTTGAACAGTGGATAAATCTGCTATTCTGACTAAAAGTGTGAAGTCTTTTTAGACAATTTCAGTGATAAGCCCATTGCTTAAATGTGCAGCAGAAACAGGTCAAGAATTCTCTTTGTATTCGCTAAAATTTATGATGAACAAGAGTTAAGAGAAATAAAAAGTCAGACAACCAGATTAGCAGAACATATCCAAAATGAACTGTTAAAAATATTACAAAAACCCAAAACATAATGACTTCTGATGTATAGCTTTAGACAACAGTTCAATTTACCAATTGCTGTCCCAGAATATACATTAAATAAAAACATATATGACAATCTAAATTATAATTTTCTGTAGCAAACTTAAATCACAATGCCAACACAGAAAATCTAGTAAGATAATCAAATAAATACTCTACACATCAAAATGTATTAACACATTAAAATAAAAATAAACCCAAGATATACATCTTACACTACATGAAACTACATGTCACCTCCTGCACGGAATAAAAGTATTAAAAGAATTGCATTTCTGGCCGGGTGCGGTGGCTCAAGCCTGTAATCCCAGCACTTTGGGAGGCCGAGACGGGCGGATCACGAGGTCAGGAGATCAAGACCATCCTGGCTAACAGGGTGAAACCCCATCTCTACTAAAAAATACAAAAAACTAGCGGGGCGAGGTGGCGGGCGCCTGTAGTCCCAGCTACTCGGGAGGCTGAGGCAGGAGAATGGCGTAAACCCGGAAGGCGGAGCTTGCAGTGAGCTGAGATCCGGCCACTGCACTCCAGCCTGGGCCACAGAGCGAGACTCCATTTCAAAAAAAAAAAAAAAAAAGAATTGCATTTCTATGTTTTAATTGAGCATCAGTAGAATAAATAGTGAAATGAATAAAATGCTTACCTTAGGAAATTACTTTTGATAATTTTGCAATAAACGTAAAGTTTAAACATGAAAGTTGAATTGTTTGATTAATAATTTCTGTTACTATTTAATAACTTGATAAAAATAATAAAATATCAAGTGTTGATAGTTTCTTAAATAATATACTGAAACTTAAAAAGATAAAAGTTACTTCTAAGAAAGATATGCAAATCAAAGACTTTTTGAAAAAAAGTTTTAAAAAGAATTCTATTGAGATAACAAATTGTATCATATTTCTCATACAAAATATAATATCTTAGCTGATTTTTGTTCTCATTAACTTTCCAGTACCTCTTCACTATATTTTATTTCCATCTAATAAGCATATTAGTTAACTTGTGGCATATGTGGAGCTAATCCATGACTGGGCAAAAAAGTAACCAAGCACTTTTCTCAACTCCTGTGAAACTTACAATCTAGCGAAGACAAGTCAATAAATAATTGAAATACGCTGAGATAAGCAAGATGAGTAAATAGAAACTTAATTATTATGTTGGTGTAAAGGTTTTAGCGGTTTCTGCCTTTTATTTTTATTTTTTTATTTTTTTTTATTTGTTTTGAGACAGAGTTTTACTATTTTTGCCTAGGCTGCAGTGCAATGGCACGATTTCAGCTTACTGCAACCTCTGCCTCCTGGGTTCAAGTGATTCTCCTGCCTCAGCCTCCCGAGTAGTTGGGATTACAGGCATGTGTCACCAGGTCTGGCTGATTTTGTATTTTTAGTAAACATGGGGTTTCTCCATGTTGTTCAGGCTGGTCTCAAACTCCCAATCTCAGGTGATCCACCCACCTCGGCCTCCCAAATTGCTGGGATTACAGGTGTGAACCACCATGCCTGGCAATTTTTTAAAAATATATAAAGTAATTTGCTCAATGAAGCACAGCAAAGAAGTAGTAGATGTGGGTTTTTGAATACATGACCGCCAGACATCAAAACCCTTGTCATCAAGGATGGCTGACATATTGAGGAAATATGATTAAAATATGAAAGTATAAACAATTGATATAACATTTAAGGTAACAAAATATGATTAGGAAAAAGATCTAAATGTTTTGAATAAATATAATTATTATTTTAAAATAGACTTGTTTATTTTTCAATACAAAATATGATATGTCTTTTTTCTAATAATATTTAAATATTTCAAAGGTATCATTATCTCATAGATTGGAATAAATACATTTATACCCCTTAATATCATATATATAATCAAAATTAGTCTAATTAGCAATATTATACTTTTTGTTATTCACATTTTACTTCTAAACAAACATTCTGACCTGTGTAGTAGGAAATGTCAAGTAATAAAGGATCACCACTATCATATGTTGTGATGATATCCAAAAATAAAGTATTTTAAGCTGCATAATCTAATTGGCACCCCAATTGCAAATGCGTTTTGAAAGATTAGAAAATTTTAAAACACTCTTAATGACACAAATGTGTTTGTAAATCATCCAGTCAACATACCCCTAAAATATCAAAAATACTTAGGGGGTAAGAGGAAACGTAGAATGCAAGAGAATTTGATGACAACTTCATGAGTAGATATTTGTAAATACTTCTGCCAATCAGTCAGTGTTAAAGTACACATTTATTTTGACACATAAGATGAAGGAAAACCTTAGATCATGTTTAGTAAATGTGCTTACAGAATAAGTACAGAAGTTTCATTGACTATTGAGATCATTGTTATATATTTGAAATTAAGTGGAATGAAACAATGAATCATCCACTTTTAGAAAATGACAACATTCTTAGATTGAAGTTATTTTTAGCACATACTTACTTACCATATGTTTTTCAGTTATAAATTATTTAAAAATATACATATCGCTTGTGCAAATATTATTATCATTGTAATCACCTAGGAGTTATAGATGGTTATGTGGTGCTTGCACAAAATGATAATTAGCAACCATTAGCTCTACAGTGACATTCAATGTACTCTGAGATTTTAAATTCTTCATCTATACACAAAGGTCTCATGATATTAGTAGATTAATATTGTGATGTCAAAGATTAATATTAATTAAATATATTATTTACTAGTTGTTAACAAATTTCTCCCTGAAAATCACATTTATTTTACTTTTTAAAATTATAATTCATTTGCTTAAGTTTTTAAAAAATTGATTATATTTATAAATATGGTTGATTCTCATTATTCACAGTAGTTACATTCTAGAAAGTCATCATGAACACCGAATTAGCAGATAGTGAACCATTGCCCCTAGGAGAAATAAATGTAGGATCAAGCTCCTCTGTGAGCCTTTGATCAAAACATAGACATCAACTGACCAATACGTAACTTTGCTTTTTGGTGTGTTTCTGTTTAACTATGTATTTTAGACATATATAGTTGATTCATTAACATTGAAAAGGATCAGTAACACTATAACTCATGCCTGAATGTAGTTTATCTAACACATGTATTTTCCTCGTTAGTCATATCACAGTTTTCTTATGCTTAAGGACACTAAACAGCACTTTAGTTTGGCGGTCATTTTAAATGTCAGGATTCCCAACAAAGAACACAGAAATGCAAAAAAAAAAAAAAAAAAAAAAAAAAAAAGTAGCACTAAATAGACCATGTAAAGGACATTTGTTTACAGTATGAGTTCTAAAACCAGAAGGCAGAGCACTGCCTTGTTTCACCTTATCTGGGAACATGCCTGTCTGACAACACAATTTCTTTTTCTACTCTATGTACATTCTGTGAATTACCAAAAGCAGTGTCTAGCGTTGATTTTCGGGTTACAAAAAATTTTAGTCCATAGGCAAATCTGTAAATATGGAATTCACAAATAATGAATATCTACAGTATACTGATCTATCTGTCATGTGAGCTTTCCTCCCTCCTTTTTTGAGGAGTTTTCTTTAGACTTGAGATGAGTGACACATAACTGATTAATTATCGTATTTTTAGAAGCCCTTCCTCTAGGCCCCCCTTTTTTTTTTTTTTTTTTTTTGGAGGGTGTCTTCTTCTGTCGCCCAGGCTGGAGTGCAGTGGCGTGATCTCCATTCACTGCAAGCTCCACCTCCCGGGTTCACACCATTCTCCTGCCTCAGTCTCCCAAATAGCTGGGACTACAGGGGCCCACCACCCACCACTCTGGCTAATTTTTTGTATTTTTAGTAGAGACGGGGTTTCACTGTGTTAGCCAGGATGGTCTTGATATTCTGACCTCATGATCCACTCCCCTCGGCCTCCCATAGTGCTGGGATTACAGGCATGAGCCACCGCGCCCAGCCTCCCGTAGGCCCTTCTTTATAGAAAAATCGGAAGCAAATATCTTCTCCTAAAGATATTTCTTTATTTGATTCCAATTTTCACCGGTTTTGAAAATAATAATATTGGGAAATATGTTAGAAACTAATAAGATGTGGTATAAATATGCAAAAGCAGAACCAGTAATCACCTCCTTTGTATTATCATGGTGTTTTTTCTGATGCCTATCCCCTTCAGTCAGAGATAATTCATATAGCTTTCAATGTAGCTATGGCATGGTATTAAAAATAGTGTAAATCACTCCAATAAGTATGTATACCCACATTTTCCCTCCAAGAATGCATATCTTCATTATATGTAATCCTTTATAAGCTAATAATGTAGCAATAAAAATATGCAAAAAAGGAATGAAAATCAGCAATTTTTTTTTTTTTTTTTTTTTTTTTGAGACGGAGTCTCGCTCTGTCACCCAGGCTGGAGTGCTGTGGCCGGATCTCAGCTCACTGCAAACTCCGCCTCCCGTGTTCACGCCATTCTCCTGCCTCAGCCTCCCGAGTAGCTGGGACTACAGGGGCCCACCACCCACCACTCTGGCTAATTTTTTGTATTTTTAGTAGAGACGGGGTTTCACTGTGTTAGCCAGGGTGGTCTCGATCTCCTGACCTTGTGATCCGCCCGTCTCGGCCTCCCAAAGTGCTGGGATTACAGGCTTGAGCCACCGCGCCCGGCCGAAAATCAGCAATTTTCTATTAGAATGAAGAAAACCAAAATGAAATGAATAGTTTATTGAATTTTAAAGTTGCATGGATAAAGAGTAGAAAAAGAGAAACCAAAAAATCAAGAAACACAAGGCTAAAAGTTTTATGATCCCATGTACATGACATTCTGGAAGGGCAAAACTATAGTGACAGAAATTAAAACCATTGTCACAAATCCCTGACAGTGGTTGCCAGTGATGATGGATTGGGGAGTGATTGGTTACAAAGAAACACAAAGGAACTTTTGGACTTGATATAAATAAAAACAATGGTGTACTGAACAGTATTATGATTAAGGACTTCTGTTTATCACATGACACCACTGAAAATATAATGCAGTCCACAGAGTAGCAGAAGGTATTACAATATCTTCATCTAACAAAGGAGTTATGTTCAGGACACCTAAAGAGCTCCACTCAATAGCAAAAAGTGCTAAATATTTGAACAGTTTTTAAGCATAGCATAGCATATCCAAATGACCAATAAGCATATGGAAAAGTTCTAAATTGTATCAGTCATTAAGAAAATGCAAGTTAAATCACATGAAAACAACCACTAAAATTTCTAAATAAAATTTTAAAAATTATGGAAAATACCAAATGTAGGCGAGGATATTGAGCTACTGGAATTCTCCACTGTTTCATGGAGAGTTCAGTCACATTGTAAAACTCTTTGGTGGTATCCACCAAAGTTGAATATATGCACTGCACACTCCAAATTCCTACAATTCCACTCCCAGGTATATATCAGAATATATTCTATGTATATATTTACTGTATGAATAATGTTCATCAACAGACATTTCATCAACACACACATCAGAATGGTCATGGCACCACCAACAGTAATACTCTAAACTAGAAAATACTCAAGTGATCTTCAACAGTTGATTGGATACATAAATTAGGCTGTTTATGTGATGATGGAATTCTACATAGCAATGAAAAGGAGTTAACTACAACTATATGCAATACAGTGTTTGAATTTTACAAGTATGTTATTGAATGAAAGAAATTAGAACAAAAAGAGTGCGTCATATAGCATTCCAAACAATCTTTTGTTTCCAGATGCAAGAGAAATAAAAATTAACCATTGTTCAAGTGGTGTTTAAAAGGAGTACACGGTATATTTCTAGAATTCTGGTAATGCTAAATTTCATCATCTAGTGGGTTCTTTATCTAGATTTTTAAAAAATTTCTTGTGAAAATTTCTCAAACTGTTTAATATGATTTCTATATATATCTGACTATATATTATATTTCAATAAAAAGTTAAGAAAAATCGATTACTTATAGACAAATAGATATGTTCTGACAACTTAAAAATTTTCAAATTTTTAATATATTTGCTTTTTTTGTTGTTTTTCCAAGATTAACTCAGACTTTTATCAAGCTTTTTTCTATTTAAAGTCTTGGTTTTTACATAGCTGTTCACAAGGTCCTGACTGCTCTGGTACTGACATATTTCTGGCTGTTTTGGCTCTCAGAAGGTCTTTTCTTTTGTTTTTGCTATTTTAAATGTCCTTGTCTTCCGGATGCCCTTTTATTAAGGTGAAATCAACAGTCAGTATTTCCTCTTCAGTCTTCAATACTTTATGAAGCTTACTCAAACCTAAGACTGTTTTATGTGATTTTTAAGCTAATACCCTTATTAAAAACTATGTTCCATTTTCTAACAAGCAAAAAGATTACCAACTCACAAGTACACGTTTTCTAGAAAATTACATACCTTATATAGCTTAAGCTGATGTGTGTTTCCAGTTAATTATGAGCCTCCCTGTGATATGATGGCTGTGACACTAATCCTGTTCTAAATCCCTCAACAGGAGAGACTCTGAAACATGTGGAAACTCCCCATCCCTACCTCAACTTTACCTTTCCAATTTTGCAAACAGCTGATAAATAACTACTAATAAAGCTTTCTTATGATCTGTATTTTCACTGGGGATTTCACAGCCTTGTGTTTCAGAGACTATTTTTCAATAGATCAGCCTATTTTTATTTATTTTTGTTTTTGTCATATAGTAAAAATAAATTAATTTAAAACAAGCTTTATAAATATTTGTTGCTAACAATTAATATTACTTGATCCATCATTAAGACAGCCAATTTCACACAAAATGGAGAAGGTAGTAATATGCTTTTCTAGGTGTTAATTTATTTCCCATGCTATAGATACTCACATCTAGGGCTTCTGGGTTTTTTACCTTATCACCTTACTGTTTATCTCAGTAAAGCTTTTTTTTTGCAAGGAGATGTGCACTGCGGTGTGAGTAACTGATAATAGCTTCCCATTTCTTCTATACTAATGGTTTCCAAATGTTAGTTGCATAAATTATACTGGGTTTAAAAGATTGTTTAAAAATGAATATCTCTATACCTCGTTCCTGGAGATATTCACTCACTTAAAGAGCAAATGTCACTTCTCTGAATCATTCCCTTATTTCCAAAGCAAAATTTTGGGGCACTTCCTGCTAGTGTTTATGCTGCAATTTGTACTAACTCTTCTGTACTTTTTATATTATTTTGTGTTTTCATCATTTGTCAACACGAGCCAGTTTCTTAGCATAACTATAAAACTTGGAGGGTAGGAAATAACTTTGAGAAAGTCACCCAACATGTGTTTCAAGTTTAATAATGAATTCAAGAGCTCATTTTTAAAGAAAAATTATTATTTTAGTTATGTATGCTATCGGAATTGCACTAGGTGCTGGGTTTAAAGAAACTGACTAGAACTCTGTCCCTGCCCTCTAGAATATAAAACTACTATTATAACTACTGTTACTACTACGATTACATTACTACACTACTACTATTGCTGTACTACTACTAATAGTAATGACCAAAAACAACACCACATCAGCAATAAGTAAAAGCATTTATGAAGTCATTATTACATGACTATTACTGTGAGCACTTCGATCAGCACAGCAACTTGAGTTGGGAACTACTAACCTTAATTTCCTCTTTAACTGAAGATTTAATTAAGGCTAAGAAAGATTAACCATTTCCAGTTCCTCCAGTTAGTAATCTATTAGAGTATAATAAATACAATAAATTAAACATGGTCACTCAGCTAACTAATATACATGAGTAATTCACATAATTAGTAAAAATTAGTTATATGTCAGCCAAGAAACTGTCAATATTACCTAATGGTGAGGGCAGTAGGGGTGAATCAAGAAAAGTTTTACAAAGGATATGACTTAAAGAAAGTGCAATTAGTTATTTTCCAGATGGAGAAGAGTTTAGGTGGGAATAGGGGAGGAGGGGATTGTCTAGTATAGAAAGAAAAAGAAAACTTACTAAGCTAAGGCACTGAGGCAGAACCACGTTTCATATAAAATTTGGGGAGCACGAGAAGGAAAGAATATGTGCTCATACAGGATTTAAAGGGAACTCGAAAGGACGGTTTCAATAAAATGACAATGCAGATGATACTGACAATGGTTTATTTTCTGAAAATGAGATATGTTGGTTCAGGATTATAGTTTATAAATAGCTTTGGATAAAATACCTGTAAACCAATGGAGATTAAAAATGAACAGATGTAATAAAATTTTTCCCACATGTTTAATCCTTAGGTGACACACAAAGATCTCCATATTTAACAGAAAAAAAAGTTTAAAGCTTTTAATAGAGATGTAATAAAAAATTTGTATCTAATCAATTTTGACAGAGCTTTGGCACCTAGAACATACTTTCTAAATCCATAATTGAATGGATGACGTTTTGGTGCAGTAAGGCTATAACTTTAATGCAGGACAGGCGAGTTCCAGAACTGGGGCTTAGCCCCGGAGAGCTCTAGGCTTCACCCAGGGAAGAATTCAAGGGCAAGCTGATGGTGTTAGATAGCAATCTTGTATTGAACAGTGCTGCTCCTTGTGTAGCAGGCTAACTCATAGACAGTGGGCCCAGAGTCCAAAACTTATGGGCTGTTGACATCTGTATTTATACCCACTTACACCTACTTTCAATTACATGCAAATTAAGAGGCAAATTGAGGAGTGTGTTATTTAGCACTTTCAAGGAAAAGGGCAATAATTTAGGGGTCATTGCCAAGAAAAGGGATAATAACTTCCTGGTCATTGCCACAGCATTTGTAAGCTGTCATGGTACTAGTGGGAGTCTTTTATGCTAATGAGAAATGCGAGCAACTAGGAATTACTTTCATCACCATCTGCTTGTTCCTGCCAGGTTGTTTGTTTCTGTGTTTGTTTGTTTCAACTTCATCTTGTGGGGGCCAGGAAATAAGTCTTGCTGGTCTCCAACCTCAGTTTTCTCTGGGTTATATAACAGACCTAACAATTAGGCGTGTGAGGACAAAAAATGAAATTTTATTTACTGTTACTATTATTTTGTTTTTAAAAAATTTAAAGAGAAAATATTTTTAGTTCAGAAAAAATAACTACAAGAAATAGTCTGCTTATTCATAAAAATACTTTATTCGGTTGTTAAATGTCTTTAGAATATATCTGCAAAAAAATGTACTAACTTCTGTCATCTATTCCACAGCTGTCTTCTGCCAGTAGAAGGTCTATGAATGTAACAGTTCAAATTAAAATTGCTAATCCTAGATTTAAGGAGAAAAGACACTAGAACAGAGCCTTCACATTTTAACTGGCACATAAGACTAAGAACAACTGATTCTGTCAAATAACAAAGCATCTTGCACATTTTTTCTTGTGGATGAATGAAAATGTTTCAGAGTGTTTAAAATAAATGACTAAACATATCAGCATACAAGTATCTTGATAAAGAAATTTTCTTTGGAAAACTTTAACAATGGAAGAAGAGGGATGAATTTAATTAGAGCTCAAGCAGAAAGAGCATCATACACAAAGTGATCCAGTGAGAATGTGTTAATATCCATCTTTGTTCAAAGATAAGCTTGATACTTAAGTATACAAAAGTTAAAAAAAGAAATCTTATAGGTAAGTACACTGCAGTCACCTGGGTCCCATATGGGCATGAATATGGGTGCTAAATTCAGTGTACCTAGCAAGAGGCATTTCTTTATTACAATTCAGTAATTATTATCAATGGTATTCTGATGAAATTAAGAGCTACTTATTTACAAACATGATATTTTAATGATATAGAGACTACTTTTTGAAATAGTTATTTCCTAAATTTATGCCATTTTCTAAATGAATTATTCTCGTGTTTATGCCCTTCTCTACTTTACATGGTGAAATCCTACTCAGGATTCAATTTTCAAGTAAAGTTGTCAGTAAAATAATTAATAATAAATTATATAATTTATTTAATATTCAATTAAAATGCAACTCACCAATATCCTCCCTGTACTTTTTATGACTAGTTTTTTTATACCCATATAATTTCCCTCTTTGTTTTCCCAGGGCTCTCTGCACAGACCTTTGTTATAGCACTAATACTGATTTCTCACTCTTTTTAGACATCTTTAATTATAAAATCTCAAAGCATGAGTATTTCTTTAACTTTAAAATTTTTCTGAGAACCTGGCACATAGTAAGTGATTAATGAACATTTCTTAATTACCAAGTAAAAATGAATAAATAAAAAAAGAAAAGTAAATCAATTAACGGTTGAATGAAATAATTGACAATGTTGGTGGGAAGAGTAATTATTATCCTTCCCACTTCCACTTATGCTTCCATTTCATTGACCCTTACCTCTATAAACCTGTGCTCATATCATTGGTCTCCATCATTCTCCATCACTTCTCATTGATAACATTCATTGTTCTCTCTGTTCACTTTTGGTTTCCTTCTCCTAATTTGGTTTCTTTCTTCTCCACTCCAAATTCATCATTCCAATGTGTCTTCAAAACACATTTAACTTTTTAGCATACAAATTGCTTAGCCTCTTCATCTTCTAGTATCTTCATCTTCTCTATAACTTCATCTGCTTCTTGATTCTTGTTATTACCTAATATTGCTTTTTCTTCTCTTTGACATAATAACTTGAAGCCCCTATTCTTTAACCCCACCTTCCCATTTACCGACAGGTTGCGTTAGTCATCCAGAGATTTCTGGATCCTACTTCCTGAACTTCTTTACTTCTTTCCACACACCTTTACTCTCTTCCCTTTCCTGCTCACCCACACTCCATTAAAAACATCGTCAGGGCTTGTTATAACTCTGTGCCAGCTTAAGAACACTGGAGAAAATCTCAAAATTTCTCAGATTTATACAACTATGTCTCTGCATGTGAGATGGGTTGTTCCTTTCCATGTTTAATGCTTCCTTCAGGGTCTCTTGTAAGGCAGGCCTGGTGGTGACAAAAATCTCTAAGCATTTGCTTATCTGTAAAGGATTTTATTTCTCCTTCACTTGTGAAACTTAGTTTGGCTGGATATGAAAATCTGGGTTGAAAATTCTTTTCTTTAAGAATGTTGAATATTGGCCTCCACTCTCTTCTGGCTTGTAGAGTTTCTGCCGAGAGATCTGCTGTTAGTCTGATGGGCTTCCCTTTGTGGGTAACCCGACCTTTCTCTCTGGTTGCTCTTAAGATTTTTTCCTTCATTTCAACTTTGGTGAATCTGGCAATTATGTGTCTTGGAGTTGCTCTTCTGGAGGAGTATCTTTGTGGTGTTCTCTGTATTTCTTGAATTTGAATGTTGGCCTGCCCTACTAGGTTGGGGAAGTTCTCCTGGATGATATCCTGAAGAGTGTTTTCCAACTTGTTTCTATTTTCCCCTTCACTTTCAGGCACCCCAATCAGACGTAGATTTGGTCTTTTTACATAATCCCATACTTCTTGCAGGCTTTGTTCATTTCTTTTTCTCCTTTTTTCTTTAGATTTCTCTTCTCACTTCATTTCATTCATTTGATCCTCAGTCGCTGATACTCTTTCTTCCAGTTGATCGAGTTGGTTACTGAAGCTTGTGCATTTGTCATGTATTTCTCGTGTCATGGTTTTCCTCTCTGTCAGTTTGTTTATGGCCTTCTATGCCTTAATTATTCTAGCTATCAATTCTTCCACTCTTTTTTCAAGATTTTTAGTTTCTTTGTGCTGGGTACGTAATTCCTCCTTTAGCTCTGAGAAGTTTGATGAACTGAAGCCTTCTTCTCTCATCTCGTCAAAGTCATTCTCCATCCAGCTTTAATTTATTGCTGGCGATAAGCTGCATTCCTCTGGAGGGCGAGATGCGCTCTTTGTTGAATTTCCAGCTTTTCTGCCCTGCTTTTTCCCCATCTTTGTGGTTTTATCTGCCTCTGGTCTTTGATGACGTACTGATGGGGTTTTGGTGTGGGTGTCCTTTCTGTTTGTCAGTTTTCCTTCTAACAGTCAGGACCCTCAGCTGTAGGTCTGCTGGAGATTGTTTGAGGTCCACTCCAGACCCTGTTTGCCTGGGTATCAGCACCAGAGGGTTCAGAAGATAGAATATTGCTGAACAGCAAGTGTACCTGTCTGATTCTTGCTTTGGAAGCTTCCTCTCAGGGGTGTACTCCACCCTGTGAGGTGTGGGGTGTCAGACTGACCCTAGTGGGGGATGTCTCACAGTTAGGCTACTCAAGAGTCAGGGACCCACTTGAGCAGGCAGTCTGTCCATTCTCAGATCTCAACCTCTGTGTTGGGAGATCCACTGCTCTCTTCAAAGCTGTCAAACAGAGTCGTTTGCATCTGCAGAGCTTTCTGCTGCTTTGTTGTTGTTGTTGTTGTTTAGCTGTGCCCTGTCTCCAGAGGTAGAGTCTATAGAGATAGGCAGGCTTCCTTGAGCTGCTGTGAGCTCCACCCAGTTTGAGCTTCCCAGCAGCTTTGTTTACCTACTTAAGCCTCAGCAATGGCAGGCGCCCCTCCCCCAGCCTTGCTGCTGCCTTGCAGTTAGATCCCAGACTGCTGTGCTAGCAATGAAGAAGGCTCCATGGGCGTGGGACCCTCCCAGCCAGGTGTGGGATATAATCTCCCCGTGGGCCCATTTGCTAAGACCCTTGGTAAAGCGCAGTATTGGGGTGGGAGTTACCCTATTTTCCAGGTGTTGTGTGTCTCAGCTCCCCTGGCTAGGAAAAGGGATTCCCTTTCCCCTTGCGCTTCCCAGGTGAGGCGATGCCTTGCCCTGCTTCAGCTTTTGCTGGTGGGGCTGCAGCAGCTGACCAGCACCCATTATCTGGCACTCGCTAGTGAGATGAACCCAGTACCTCAGTTGAAAATGCAGAAATTGGCCGGGCGCCGTGGCTCAAGCCTGTAATCCCAGCACTTTGGGAGGCCGAGACGGGCGGATCACGAGGTCAGGAGATCGAGACCATCCTGGCTAACACGGTGAAACCCCGTCTCTACTAAAAAATACAAAAAACTAGCCGGGCGAGGTGGCGGGCGCCTGTAGTCCCAGCTACTCGGGAGGCTGAGGCAGGAGAATGGCGTAAACCCGGGAGGCAGAGCTTGCAGTGAGCTGAGATCTGGCCACTGCACTCCAGCCTGGGCGACAGAGCAAGACTCCGTCTCAAAAAAAAAAGAAAATGCAGAAATCACCTGTCTTCTGTGTCGCTCGTGCTGGGAGCTGGAGACTGGAGCTGTTCCTATTTGGCCATCTTGTTCCGCCCTCTAAAAGTATTCTTAAAATAATTTGGCATGTATCCTTTTTAATTAGAGGTACACATCAACAAAGAGGCTGCTGCCTGCCTGGATCATTCTGGCTACACATTCAGGACAGAGTGCACAGTAATCATGTAGTCCACAGTAGTTATATCTGTATTGGTAATGTGTTTCATCAGTTCCAAATGGAGCCAGAGAAGGTTCCATTTGCTCTCATAGAACCTGACCCAGAGGTTTGCCTACAAAGTTTAGCGGACCTCAGGAATCATAGGCTGTTGGGTATACAACCAGGAGAAGAAGCTGAGGGAAGTATGGAGAGCATCATGACCAGATGAGAAAGCAGTGCAGTATCTAAGTTCAGCTTCTGAAGAACTCATACCTCTGAGATTTGAAAAGAGCTGGCATTAAGGCAATTCTAACATTTCAATAATCATAAAGCAGTACACTATGAGGACACTTCTAAGAAGCTGGCTTACAGCCTCACAAGCCAACTTTGCCAAATGGTCACAGCTGACCACAAGGAAAACCATTAAATGTAGTCCTGATTCTGTACAACAATGGGCCTCACTAAAACTTTGAAGGATGTGAAATATTATGTGATATCTGAAGTCTGTAATATACACTGATTTTAGTAGCAAGTTATGTCTAGGATTTTCAATTAAGATGTTTTCCTCCATTACTACCTTTCTTCCATAAATAGTTAAGTGTATGCTTGGTCTACCATCTTGGATCAGAAGCCTTTTAAAATAAGTTAAAACTAGCATTTTATAAATGCACAGCAGTGGGAGAAAAAATATTAACATGTACTTCAGTTCAAAAATATGAAGACCAATACTAATAATATATTTTATTCAATTAAATTCCACAATAATTGCATAAGTTACAGGAACCATCCATCCACATAGTGTTTATATTTGAGTCCCCGAATTTTGGAATCTCAGTTGCCTAATATTTACTGCAGGCATCTGTAAAAAGTTGTGTGATTACTACAATCACAGCATCCATAATTTTCTCTAGTAAATTCTGAGGGCTCATAATACATTTGTTTAATGAATAAATAAATGAATGACTAGAATCTAAACTTAGTGGCCATAATATGCACTAAATAAATATTAATTCATTTTATGTTTCTTTTAGCAAAGTGAAATAGCCATTTTATATGCATTTAAAACAAGGGATAGCCATCTATTGTCTGAACAATATGAATATTCAATTACACATGTATGTATTAAAACATAATATCTATTTAAGTAAATTTAAATGTTCTGTTGACTACTAAAATATTCTTAAAATCTATTATTTTCAATATTTTCTTCTCTAATATTCTTATAACAATGAATAACAAATTTAAAAATCATAAACTACCACATTACTTGATATTTATACAGATATAACTCATCATAATGGATGCAGTTTTCAGGACAATTAGCCAAAAACAATGAAAAAAATCAATTAAAACAATAAACCACAGTACAGGAATTATAATGTTTTCAATAAAGTTTAAATCACTATTAGATAAATATGTGTCATGGACAACATCGATGTTGGAAAGATTTCACCATGATATCCCAAGACTCATTTCACTTCAAAGATTACCTTTGGTTGGTCAACAGAAAACAGTGCTAAATCACAATTAGATATATTATTTAAAGTAAATGTCTGGTAGGCCAGAATCGGAAAACATTTGTGTTTTCAAAATACAGATAGAGTGCTTCATTTTCTAACTGAATACATAGATGGAGTATCAATAGATCAATGTCCAAATGCTAAAATGAAATGCAAAATATTATGCATACTTTAGGACTTGACTAATGATATAGCCATATCAAGCTTATTAGTATGGTCTCAAAATTAGTTAAATCTGACTTTTGTATAAATCAGCTTTATTATGGTGTAATTTACATACAGTATAATTCATTGACTTTAAGTGAAGTGATTATTACCCCTTGACAAATGTATATATTTATGTAACTACCTTAAGAAGTAAGATGTAGAACCTTTTGTATCACCACCAAAGTTCCTGCACCCCATTGTGCAATTAATCTTTTCTTCAAACCACTGGTCTCTGAAACTGCAGCCCTGATTTCTGTCACAATTGTTATGTCTTCCAAAATTTTTTTATAAATGGAACAATAAAATGTGTGTTTCTTTGTGTCTGGTTTTTTTTTTTTTTTTTTTCCTGTTAGCAAAATGTTTTAGAGAGTCATGTGTGTTTTTCATGATTATAAATTTATTTTTATTACTTAGTAGTAATGGCATATTCCATTGTCTGTATATACCTTACTTTGTTTACTTTTTCAGAATTAATGACATTTGAATTGTTGCCAGTTTTAGCTATTGCAAATAAAGATATTAACATCTGTGTCTAAGTTTTTGTGTGGATATATATATTTTTTATTTTTCTATGTATATGTCTAAGAGTGAGAATGTTGGGTCATGTAGTGTGCGTTTAACTTCTTGTGAAACAACCAAACTGTTTCCCAAATTATTGCATTCCCACTAATAACATGCAAAAGTTGTAGTTGCTTCACTTTCTTGCCAGTATCTATATTGTTAATCCTTTTAATTTTAGCCTTTGCAGTAGTTGTGTAGTCATATCTCACTGATGTTTTGATTTGCGTTTTCCTAAAACAAATGATGTTAAGCATGTTTTCATATACTTATTGGCCCTTCTTTGGCGACGTGACTCTTCAAGTCTTTTGTGCAGTTTTTAATATGGTTGATTGTTTTATTATTGTGTTGTAGGAAATTATATTTAATATTCTAGGCAAGTTTTTTATTATATATATATTTTGCAAATATTGTCTTTCAGTCTATATAGCTTGTGTTTTTATTTTCTTTATAGTATCTTCTGATGAGCATGTACTTTTAATTTTGTTGAATATCAATTTATATTGTTTTTTTGTAAAAGATTCATACTTTTTGTGTCCTAAGAATTTTTGCCTAAAGCAATGTTACACAATTTGTTTTCCTATTTTTTCTACAACTTTTATAGATTTAGTTATTGTGTTTAGGTCTATCTTTATTTTAGGATAATTTTTGCCTATGGTATGAAATAAAAGTTGGGATTCAGTTTTTCCATATAGCAATTTAATGGCTCTAGCAACAGTTGTTATAATTATTACCCCTTTTATTAAACTACTTGGGCAACTTGATGAAAATCAATGGCTGTGGATCTGTTTCTGAACTTTATATTTTGTTCACTTGATTTGTATTATCTATCCTTATGTCAACACCATTCTTTTTTTATTACTGTAGTTTTAGAGTAAGTCCTGAAATCAAGTACATTAAGTCCCCTTACTTTGTTTCTCTTTTTTAAAATTGTTTTGGATATTCTAGGTTATTCACATTTCCAACTAAATTTAATAATTGGACTGTCAGCTTTTATAAAATTTTAATTTTAAAATTGCCAATTTCAAAAATAAGCTCCAGCACTTATTAACTCCGCTACTTTGGGTTGTTAGGTAACCTATCAAATATATCCATTTACTTTACTTATTAAAACAGAAATAATGATACCATATTCATAAAAGACTTATTGAAATAATGTTACAATGGTGATAGGGACCCAGTTTGTTTGAAACCTATTAGGTATTCCTGAAATGTCTGTTCCATTCAATGTAATTTTTCCTTCTCCAAAACACAGTTTAGATTCCTGTGCATCAATAACTACTGGATTTTAAATGTTTGACACTTACAAAGATAAATTTAGGTGCAAATCTGAGTTCTTGAATTTCACTGAGTTGATTCCATTAACAACTTTTTACAAATGCAGTAAAGTTTAGGCAATTGAAATTCCAAAATCCAGTGACTCAAATATAATCACTATATGGATGGATGGTTCTTGTAACATATACAATTATTATGGAATTTAATTGAAAGAAATATATTATTAGTATTGGTCTTCATGTTCTTGAATTGAAGTACATGTTAATATTTTTTCTCCCACTGCTCTGCATTTATAAAATGCTAGTTTTAACTTATTTTTAAAGGCAATATCAGAAATCTATGTTGGAAGCTCCTGGTTAATGACCCAAATGGAAACCTTGAGCATAACCTGCAACACTGAGCATTAAGTTTTACATGCTCCTGAAAACTTGTGCATACTTGCCAAAATCTCCACAACTTCAATACATTTCCATTCTGATCCTAGGAATCTTCTTGCTTTCCTACTTCCTTGCTTTAAACATTTAGCTCTATCTGTTTTTGCTTGTATGGATAAAAATAATAATAATATAATGGTGTGAAAAAAGTAGACAAATTCTGTTAGCAAAATCTAATAATATTTGGTAATTTACTTTGTATTATATATTGGGATTCCCTAGGGTGCATACATATTCAATTACTTTCTTTGCCTCTAGACTCTCAGTATTATCACATTCACCTAATTGTCTTGACTACCGTGATGTGCATCAGTGATAAATATATTACTCCAGATCTCTGTGACTCAAACGAATATTTCTAAATTTCAATTATACATATTTTCTGAATGTCTTCAAGCAACTCAAAATTAACATGTTCAAGAAAATTATCTCCTCTCCTAATCTATATTTTATATTCATTTTATTTACATTTAATTGACTTTTTATTAATAATACAACATAAATTCAATGTAGATAGTATTAGTATAACAAAAATGATAACAATGAAATATAAATCACAACTGATTTAATCATAAAGGAGGAATCATTTTCTTAGCCATACCATTTATTCACATGTATTCATTTATGTGTTAATGTGTCTTAAAATTATATGAGATTGAGGTAAAAACATACAGGATAAGAAAAGGATTGCATTAATTATACTCTCCAAATTAACAGTGTATCTTCATCATTAACTTCTCTACTCATGGTTTCTTTATTTACTTATTTTTATTCCCATGTTCCTACCCCTGTCTCATTCTCTCTCTCTAATATATCCTGGGCATTTATCATATTTAAATGTGTGTTAGAAAAAGGTATGCCAATGTTTTAAGACTATGTATTTTTAATTTACATTAAACATGTTTAATGCATCATTGTCTCTCTCTTCATAATTAAAAATACATTATGTGTAGTTTTTAAGCTCTACCTATGTTGCTAGGTTTAAAGCTATTCCATTTTTATGGTTGCATAAGAACACATGGTCCACATTCATCGTATTTTGCCTACATAGGTATATATATTTTTTTTTTTTTGGAGACGGAGTCTAGCTCTGTCGCCCAGACTGGAGTGCAGTGGCGCGATCTCGGCTCACTGCAAGCTCCGCCTCCCAGGTTTACGCCATTCTCCTGCCTCAGCCTCCCGAGTAGCTGGGACTACAGGCGCCCGCCATCTCGCCCGGCTAGTTTTTTTTTGTATTTTTTAGTAGAGACGGGGTTTCTCAGGATGGTCTCGATCTCCTGACCTCGTGATCCACCCGTCTCGGCCTCCCAAAGTGCTGGGATTACAGGCTTGAGCCACCGCGCCCGGCCCTACATAGGTATATTATGGAGACTGAGAGTATACAAACATTTGAACACAGGTAATGAGTCAACGAATATCCTAGAACATGTCTCTTCACAGAGTGTATAATGATTTCCCTGGGATATACACTCAGGACTGGAACTGCTGGATCATAGGATATGTTTGACTTGATTTGAATAATTAGTACTCAAATGCCTTCTGAATGGATATCTCATCCTACATTTTCTTGTAGAGAGCATGAGGATTTTTAAATTCCTACTTTTCTGCTGATGTGTCACTTTATGTCACTTTATACTTTTTCCTAATAGGCGTAGGTTAAATTTATTTAATTTAATATGAATTAATTTGATGACAAATGTTTATGTATGTCCAATTAATGCCTTTAAATCATACATTTCTGTAGTTGCTATTGCATCAGGACTTAATCCTGATATTATTTTCCTTTTATTGTTGCCTCTTTTTGCTTCCTTTCTTGATTTTTCTTAAATTGACTGAGATTAATTCTGCTTGTCTAAAAGTTCTGTTTCTTTTTCTGTGTTGGTACTATGCTATCTAAAAGTCATCCTCACACATACATTATGAGTCTTGGTGACAAATCCACTGAATGGTCATTTCTGATATAATGTTATAATATTACATTAACTTGAACAATTTTCTGTATATAAATGATAAGGTCAGCATCTATTAAATAAAACACTCAAATGTTATTCAATGGCCCCTTATTTTAGTGTGTGTGTGTGTGTGTATATATGTTTATGTACATTTATATGTAAAGTTTTTTTCTGTCTTATTTATGTCCTGTTGTTCTCTGCAGGAGAAACTCATTCTGATCTTCTAAATCATTTTTTTATTTGTCTTTATCCATTCTACTCTTTTATCTTTATCTATTGGGTTACCTTTTATAAACTATGTTTTTGATATTTAACATAGCCACTTAATGTTATCTTATTTTTTCAAATAGCTAATATCCTTTATCTTTCCAAATGCATTTATCAGGTTTGTTTTAAGTTCTTGGTTTATCTGTTTCAATGCTTTTACTGTAGATTTAATAGGTAGTTCAGCTGTTGTTTTATTTTGCATTGGAATCTTCCCACGTGTTACTATGTTCCCCTAGGCTTTTAAACCCTTCTCTGGAACTGAGTATTAGGGAGTGGTCAAGGCCAGGCTCTAGTCTGCATTAGTCTTTGGAACGAGCCCCAGTTTTGAGAGCTATAGACCACATAGAGCCATATGGATGATTTCCATTTCTTTTCACTCAACAAGGCACTTTTCTAGCCAGGTACTGCTGCTAAGTCCTTGTCTTATATTAAATCAAGTAGTGTTTCCACCTTTAGAAAATCTAGATGATAAGGACCCTACTATAGCTGTTGCTTCTGTTCTTTAAATTTCGTAGAATTTTCATACCACTTAAAATTATTCTTTATAATAAACTACCTTTACTTATTTGATATGAGGTAGGCTTGTCACTAACACAGCCAAAGTAAAACTATGTCTGATATAATTCTAGGCAAAAATACAGGCCTTCTGGAAAAATAATTTCTGTTTAAGAGCAGATTAAGTCACTGAGACTGTTTGGAGCTTTATTTAATCTGGTCAAGCTAGAGGTTCATACTGGAAGCATTATTCACTGCCTGACAAATTTTAATACTAATAATGTAGTTCGATCAGAAGGCCAGCTTCTGCTTCTACTTAACAAGAAAAACTGCCAGCAATGAGAAATTAAGTGAGCCATTAAGTGTTGTACATTTGCTTTAAGTACTAAAATATCACTGGCCTATTTTTTCCAAGAAGTCACATCTTTTCATTCTAGTTGGGAATATTGTGCTGACTAATTTTATTTTATAAATGTTTTATGTTTTTAATATCTGTCTTTAAATAAACATTTTATGTAGGAAAAAAACAAAAGAGGGATGTTATTCTGTGAAATACCTTCAGTTTTCTAACCTGCATTTTTAATGATTCAATGTTGAATTTGTGAAAGTTTTTCCTCAGTTACAAAAAGAATTTTGTTTTTTTTTTTTTGTCTATCACATCAATATAATCGTTATTCATTTTTCCACTCATTGCTGAGACAAGAAAAACACTAGCTTTATGATGAACAGAGAAGGATCTATCAGGCCCCAGACACTTTTCATGAACTAAGGACTGACTGTCAGATACAAGTGATTTTCTCCATAAATCTCCTTTTCCATTCAAAAGTGAATCATTGTTCCCCAACATCGTACTGGCTTTTGCTCAGATTTCCTGTTATATAAAATTTAATGAGAACAGCCACCAAAAAACATCAAGAACTAAGTATGTGTCAGAGAGAAATCCTCAAGTTTGCTGAGATACTCTCATATAATTACCTGTGCTTTCTATTAAATATCAGCCCTTAAAAAAAAAAAAAAGATGAAAAAATTCTTTCTCCTGGAGATCCAATATTATGGTCACTAGTGTGCGTGTGTGTGTGTGTGTGTGTGTAATACATTATGTATACAATTACAGATTCAGTCTAATCATATGACTTAGATTTAAATTTAACTTTAAGAGACCTCGTAGTAGAATATATTTCCTATCCTGGCCAGGCCCCAATTACAAGACTCTCACTTTTTTTTTGTATTTCCTCTGTAACAAACATCTCTGGTTTTACTGCTCCTGTTTTCTGTTGCCAGGGTCAAGCACCTTGAGGGAGACAGCTGGGCCTCCTTGATGGAAGATTCCCACCTCTATAATTCACCTAGACTTCTCTAATTCACCCCCACCCATCATTTGCCAGAGGTACAGCTTTACGATTGTTCGAACATACCACAAGATATATGTGTTTGCTTTGCCCTTTGGGTACGCTAATCTTTTTTTCTGAAACTGTGTGCTTATCGGAGGAGAGGTTATTGTTTCTAGTCAGGGGTGTGAAAAGGTAATGAGAATGTACTTAATTTATGATCGCTGTTTCTATTTGGCTCATCTGTGTTTGTGTGTGCTTTCCAGATATTTCCCAAAGGAACACTTAATTCATCTAAAATATTTCACATATAAATCCACACTTATGTGGTAACTTCACTGACACATGGTATAAACTCATTTCTTTCTATTTGCCACTTTGACTCAATAAGCTCTGGAACGGAAAGCTTCCCTGATCAAATGGAAGAAACAGGAACCCTAATAGAAGGAATATAGGTCCCTTTTCTACTACAATTCCTACATTCTCTCCAAATGAAACCCATAAAACACTTGTAGTTTTATTTTTGCAAAATAATGGAGGGTAAGCTGTTGGATAGAAGAAAGAACTAGTTTAAAGGCTTGCTGATGTTGGAGATTTTGACTTCTTTATTCTTCATGTTAAAAGCCTTTGGAAGAGCAAAAGATTATATCTGTGTTAGAATTTTACTATGGTGGAGATCAAATGCCACTGATTCATGCTCATTATGGCTGCTTCTCCCTCACCTGGATAGTTTAAAGAAGTCTTTATGAGAGCTCAGTGAGGATTAACTTCATACACAAGAATAATAAGAAAAAATCTGTATGGTTGGTCTTAATTTGTGAGAGAATGAGATCATTTAGTTATTATGCCCTAGGAACCTTTAAAAATTTTAAATACATTATAGTCACAAATATATGTATTAAATCCTTTAAAATCTATGAAAGGTTGGGTTACTACAATGGTAATTTTATTTTATACTCGGTAACAGAAAACCTAGTGTTAGTTTTCTTAAGAGTAAAAAATAGAAAGCTTACAATTGATTTCTCTTCATTGAATTTAGCTAATCAAACAGATTGCATACTATAGTTGGTTGTGTGTGTGTGTGCGCGCATATATGTGTGTGTGTGTGCATTATAACCCATAGTTTTAATTAAGAAGACACTAAGCATCTACTCTATTTCTGTTATCAACATATAACACATTATAAATGTACATACAAATATATTTTTTAATAATGATTTGTCTTTATCTTATTGCCATTTACTATCAAAACGACTTTAAAAAAACCTTTAAAACAAATGACCTCACTATATTTTGGGAGGATTTGGGGACCAGAAAATAGAAAAGCATATTTATAGTTACAGTGCCAATTAGTGTTTGTTTTCCTGTCCCCAAACTTCACACTCTCTAGGACACCCCTTAACCTCTTTTAAAGCTACTTACTATTATGGAGAATTAATGTGACCAAATGTTGGCTGAGAACTTCATTATGCTATGCCTATGTTTAATATCAAATCCATATTTATAGATGAAAAATCTCTAATACAAAAAAACAACAATATTTCTCCATGCTATGTAGTAACTCACTATTCTGTTTTTATGACATTTTGTTTAGTTCATAAATGAATTTTTTTTAGATTTGCTATATACTAGAATACCATACTAGTATTAAAATAAAAGCAAAAATAAGACAGCAATTGTAATTAAAGTAATTACATGTCTATTATTTCACTTATCATAATGAGTAATATTTATGTTGTGCATATCTGCATCCTCTAAACTTTTCCCAACAGCATTCTAATATTGAAAAATACAGATTGTCTTGTGAATATAACTAACTAATAAACCAAATATTTTCTTTCAATTACAATAAAGCCTAATTAGAATATCATAAATTAAAATATTTATAATTGATTCAACTCATTATCAAGATCTTGTGACCAGACATTTTAATGAAAACTTTTAATTTTCTTTCTTTAATTAATACATCAGAATCTCTTCTCTCTGCCCTAATACAATATAAACACCAAACATATCTCTGGTGTTGAATTCTGCCTCCTCTCTCAAGAGTAATGCATTTGAGGAGGTTAAAAAAAATACCTCAACCAGAATCCCTTAGTTCTGAGGGCTTCACCCAAGCCAAACTCACAGGATAGAAATATAAAGGAGATGAGATATGACCCAGTAGAAATTGAGACACATTAAGTCCTGCGCTATCTCCTACGTTATTGTCAACTACTAAAGAATTTTTCACTTCTTTTCTTTTGCATTTTTCTAGAATCCGGTGATCATAGGCTAGGAAGGGAATTTCTACCACTCCTTTGAGAAGTGTATGTAACCTGTCTTTCACACTGAAGGATATGATTTCAGCAGAAGAATTGTTAATCTTTATAGATTTTGCTCCGTCATTGTTGACTATGGTTAAATTTTGTCTAAGGCCTTCATTTGCAAGCAAGGTTAGTCTAACCTCTCTAAGGCCTGTCAGATGATCAGCTTCTGTGTTTCATGGATGCTTGAAAAACTCGATATTCTATCATTATTGGTTGTTTTATTCTACAGATGTTGATTAGGTCAATGTTATCATTTTTGTTCCTCAGATATTATATTTGCTTGGTGAATTATTGTCTGCTTTTTGGATCAGCTATTGAGAGAGGTGTGTTAAAGTTTCTTCTAGGAATAAGCATATGTCTCTCCTTTTAATTCTGTCAGTGTTTTCATTGTATATTCTAAAGTTATATTATTGCATGCAAAGAGATTCTTTATTGTTAGATATTCTATTTCCATCATAATGTAAGGCCTTCTATATCTCTTGAACCGTTTCTTCCTTGAAGTCTATTTTTTTCTGTTATCAGCATAAATGTACCAGATTTTATGTATTTGCAGAGAGACAAGGAGGAGTAGGGATACTGTTTGCAGCATGTATCTCTTCCACACATTTAGTTGGAAAATTTCTATGCATTTTTCTATGCACTTACTTGTAATATGTTTCTTACAAGTGGGATATTGTTTTATTCACCATGTGTGACAATCTTTCTTTTTTATCTAGAATTCAAATATACTTTATGTAAATAATTACATACAGAACTATTTTTTGTAGTGTATTATTCCTGTTTTATGTACCCTTTCTCTACTTTCTTCTCTTCTTTCAGGACACTCAGATATATTTTGTTATTCCATTTCTTCCTTTTGTCTTGAATTTATTCACTTTTAAATAATTTTTAGTGGTTATCCTAGAAATGAAAACATGGTCCCACACTTTGCATACTCTAACACAAAGCATTGTGCAGCAAGGTAAGCATTTAGCTAGTTATTTAACAAACATTATGCCAGAGCAATAATAAAACAATACAAATAGTTATTAGCCAAGCAGGACAGTGGAGATTTTAGTCTACTGGGAAGCTCTATGCACAGAGGAAGTGTGCAAAAATCAATGGAAACTTTCTTAAGATTAAAGGAATTTCAATATATCTTAGACATTTATTTATGGGTTAGCCAAGCAAATCGAGTGTATGAGGATGAGAAGAATGGGAGGTTAATTAGAAACAGAAGAAGAACTTGCATAAAGGGAAACTATTATATAGTGAATATGGGCATAAACTAAAAATTAAAATTCTATGCCCCTCAGTGAACTGAATGGACCTCCTCTTGGTCAAAGGAAACCCAGAGTAACCTTGAAAACTGAGTTCTTAGCCATGACATGAGGAGATCAGATACACTTTGATATACATCCTCGCTTGCCAACCACAATTAGGCTTTCTTCCCTATGGGCTTAACAGAAACAAGCCATTTCAAAAGGCTCCACCACTGATATCAACAAACCATCTACACTGTTCCTCCTTTTTTGTGTGATAAGAAACCACCAACCATGGAGTGGTTCTGGCTTGTCTATGGAGAACTATGGAGAACATGCAGTAAGAGTTTTTGTGTCCACTGCTCTGTCTTTTGATGTCAGAGGGCCAAAAACTATACACTCAGATCATGCTAACATGGTCATCTTTTTGTACATGAATTCCTTAAAGGAGCATGAATCTCAGTTGCCCAGGGATATGTTTCTCCTTTCATAAATATCCAGGACTCCTCCGATAAGCTTATTAAATATTCCGTCGCCACACTCAACATAAATTCCTTTTCTCTGTTTCCCTCCCTGAAAGAACATGTTTCCAGTTTCTGGCTGGAGGCTGTGCTTCCCAGCCTGTCTGAATGGACACTCTGAAGGCTGCAGAACTTTAAGAGAAAAAAGGATCTCCTTTCCAAATGTATGAACCTCAGCATTCTTCAGCTGACTTAGGGAACTGCAAAGTAAAGGTAGTAATAATATGGAGCACAGAACAAAGATGAAGAATCTTGTAGTCATTTCCCATTTTCTGGAGTATGTGAATATGTTGTTGGGAAGCTATTAATGTGATTTAGACAGAGAAGTGACAGGCAAATTGAGGTATTACAATACATAAAGTTTCAAGTCTTCAGAATGTATGTTAGTAGTTAAAATTATTTCACTAGAGGAGATTATCCTTGGACTGTGTGCATGTCAGAATTTGAGGAGAAAATTCCACATGTTAATAAGTGAGATGAAGTAGAACCCATACTAAAGTAAAGATGAATGGTCTTACTGGTGTGAGAGGTAGCTAAGTGTGCTATGAAAAGCAAAAAAAAAAATAGGAGTTTTTCCAAATAAAGACAATGATCAACAATATTAAATACTGCAGAGGTGCCCACTAGGATCCTAAGCTGAAAAATATGCACTGAGTTGGATAAGTATGGTGTCATTGAGGACCTGAATAAATGAAATTTCAGATTTTGCAGGAATGAATTGGTGGTAAGGGAGTGAACACAGTAACAGTCATCAAAGGTTTGAGTTATTCCAGATAGATATAACAGGGAGGAGTTGAACAAAATTGAGATTGAGTCTAATAATGAACATGACACATCCAGGGAAATGTAGATAAGAGTGGTAATTGCCATGGTAATCAACTTGCCAGCCTTCTGTGAAGTGGGATTACAGAATGCATTTTAACAAAGAACATAGACAGCAGAGTAAGAGAGATCTGTACCATACCTGAGAGGTTTTGAGCCTCAATTGGCTCTCTGCAATAAATATGAGGCTGTTTTTTGACACCTGAAAAAAAATATGTATTAAAGTACTTAGAATAGCGCTGAGAAAAGATTGCTTACGTAAGTTTCTTTACCATCTTTGGCAGCACAGTTAGCAAACTTGAATCACAAAAGGATCAATGTTTGTGAGTTAAATGGGACCTCTAAATGAGAATGTCAAAGGTAGACACACTGGTCGCATGACTTTAATAATGTTTCTTATTTTTGCTCACAGCTTGTACTTAATTTCTAACAATGGGACTTCTGCTTGGCCTTGAAAGTGAGACTCAACTTTGTTCCAAAGTTCCATTCTTCGTGTCAATATCTTGTAGGTCCACACTTGCATTCTGATCTTTGCAATCTACAGGCCCCAGGATTTCTAGGATGCCCTGCATTCATTCCCAAAAGATTAGATATGCTCTACTCCATTTAGCACCACCAAATCCTCTTTAAGATTTAGTTCAGTCTCTACTTCCCAAAAACCTTTTCTGATCTTATTGAAGAACTTTTTTTAGCACTCATCCCTAACTATATCACTTCTTGAATAACCCATGGTTGGGTGGCATCTCTTGAAGTATGTATCGTGTTTTAATTTAATTCTCCATTTAAGTGTTGGTATGTTACATGTTATCTATCCAACTTGAATGTGTGTGTTCCTTGTGGATTTTATTATTTTGTATCCATACAAAAAAGCTGGTAATGACATCATACTTAAGATAAAACTTTAATAGATATCTTTGAATACTGAATCATCTGTTAAATACTGTATGGTTACTCCAAGCAAAGAATGCCTTTATGTTGCTACTAAATTCTTTGAGAATGTTCAACTGCCCTTGTACTATGCATAAGAACAACTTATATCTCAGTCAAATTCTCTCCATGGCAATAGCAGCTTATTTCACAGAGAATACCACTGTTTTCTGTGGTAGGTAAAGCAAAGCTTGATATTCAGAGTGTTTTTGGTTTTGTTTTCTTAACTGGACCTTCACACACAAACAAACACAAGAATCCTGTTTAAATAGATTACAAGTATAAAATTATTTAGGAATCAGTTATATTAAGGATCCACTTTAGAAACAAATTTTACCCAAAAAGAAGATTACCACCATAATTCAACTTTACCTTTAAAAGAGCATTCTTCATTTAAACCTAGGACAGCAGACCATCAGTTATCCACTCAGTGAAATTGTTTAACTAGTGATTTGCATGATTCATGGAGTAAAATGAGAGGATAATTTTGAGGGAGCAGAACACCATAAAACAGGTGTCAAGGTACTTAAAATTATTAGTACATAGAAATGTCCTGTTCTGTAATGTTCAAATACCTGAATATTAGGCTTTCCATGACAATATCTCATTACAATACATTTTCTAAATTTTACAAGTTTTGATATGGTTCTAAATTATCCCTACTTAGAATCTACATGTACAGGCACCTGTAAAAATAATATCAACCTTCTTCTGTGCACAGCATAGTCATGTACGCTTTTATTTCCTTTCTCTGAGACATAGTGTAGCCTTAACCACCATTACAATCTTGGTGACTTCCTTCCAAATTCTTACCCAGCTCACCTGGCTGAAATTCATTTTTAAGAATTTTAAAGATATTAGAAAGAAAAAGGGTTCTAAGTAAGAAAACCCTAGATTTGTGATTATTTTTGCCAAAAATACAGTGTATTGAATGAGAAATATCATAATTTGGATAATGCCACCTGGAATAGAACATGTTTTTCCACTTCGTGTCATGAAAATATGTTTGAAAGTATGAGAAAGGTTTTGATCCCCAATGTCTTATGGCATTCTAAATTCATATGCAATGTTATAATATTAAATATATTTTAGCATTAAAATATATTATTAATATCTGGTTTTGAATATCTTTCACTAGACTATGTGATTATATGTAATAGGAAAATTATTATATACTTAATATTTCCCTAGGTTTGGGCACAGCAGACGTCTACTGGTATTTTAAATATTATAATATTTTTGGTATTGTTTTGCCAGTTCTGCTGCTGAATTACTATTTTATTTGTGAAAGAACATATGTTTGAAAGAAGATAAATCTACGGCCATTAGTCATGCTAAAATAGAGTTTATTTGTAGCAGAGAATAGAGGATTCCACTCATTGCAATAAACTTTTATTGCTTAATTTGGTTCCATGCCCTCATTCTAGACATTGTGAATATGGAAAGGAACTAGAGATTGTTATTTCTTCATAAACTTATTAAGGATACAGTAATATAAACAAAGAGCTACAATATATTATGATGAGTGTTATGATGGAGATATGCTTAAAGTAGCAGTGGAACACAGGTGATGGGGATTATAATTCTGAGTAGCAAATTAAAAACAGAAAGGGGGCCTGCAAAGCAAAGCAACATCTCAGTTGAATTTAGAACAAGTAAAGGTTTCCCAGGAAGAAACAATGCATCATTTCTATATGAGAAAAATTTTAATCTCTTGCCCTAACTTTCGCAGAGCCATATAACTTTTATACCTTACAACTTAAGTTTTTACTATAGAGTTTTTCTTAATTTCTATTGAGTTGAAAAAAAAAAAACCTGTGAGAAATAGCCCACCAATAACTTGTATCTTGCATAGAATAAATATATCAAGAAACCATTCTAAGAAAGTGTCTACTATTCCGGAAGTTTTTGATCTACCTTATACAGTAAACTACAACAAATATGTAAAGCACAGAATCCATTAAAAATACTAAGCCAGCCAGGTATGGTGGGTCATATCTGCAATCCTAGCACTTTGGGAGGCCAAGTCAGGTGGATCACCTGAGGTCAGGAGTTCAAAATCAACCTGGTCACCATGGTAAAACCCCGTTTCTATTAAAAATACAAAAATTTCAAGTGGGCTTCTGAAATCACAACTACTTGCTGAGGCAGAAGAATCACTTGAACCCAGGAGGCGGAGGTTGTGGTGAGCTGAGATCAGTCCATCAGGCCATTGCACTCCAGTCTGGGTAACAGAGCGAGACACCATCTCAAAAATAAAAAGGAAAAAAATACTAAGCCACTTAATTTTTGTATAAGGTATATGGAAGGGATCCTAGCCCATTCTCCAAGCACCATTTATTAAATAGGGAATCCTCAACCCATTGCTTGCATTGCTTGTTTTTGTCAGGTTTGTAGAGGATCAGATGGTTGTAGGTGTTTGTTCTTATTTCTGAGTTTTCTATTCTGTTCCGTTGGTCTATGTGTCTGTTTTGGTACCAGTATCATGCTTTCTTGGTTACTGTAGCCTTGTAATATAGTTTGAAGTCAGGTAGCCCCAGAACTTAAAATAAAACGCAATGAAAAGATAAAAAATACTAAGGCAGGATTATCATTGAATTTTCTTTCGCCTAGTGTTAAATGCAGCCAATCTCCTCGAACTTCTAATACATGCTTCCCTCTCTGAATACTAAAATAAAGAAAAATTTAAAAAGTTCGCAAATTCCTATCACCACAATAATTTATCTATCTGCAACTGTGCTTTCTCTCTCATTATCACAGATGCACAGTCACTTTCCATATTTGAGGCCAACCCATGCCAAGTGTACTAAATCCCTTCTACTCTTGCTTACACTGAAGCACTGTTACTACACTCTGCCTCTTCTATTGCATATTCATTATTTACTTCTCTAACAACCATTTTATCAGAAAACAAAATTCCTATCACTTCTTCAATGTTAATAATAATAAATCTCATAACTTCATAGAACTCATCTATTGCTGGTTATATACTCTCATCAAATGGAACTCCTCAAAAGTGTAGTCTATATTTGTTGACTTCAATTTCACTCCTGTTACTTTTTAAAATTAGGGTCTAATTCATATAAAATAAAATGTTCCTTTTTAAAGCATAGAATTTGATGAGTTTTGACAATCACATACACCGTCTGCAACAAGAACTATAACAATTCCATTACCCTAGAAGTTCCTCTCAAGTGCCAATGAAGTCAATCTCCTTGCCCCAGCAAAAACGATGTGAAACATTATGCATCTGAGAACAGTAACAATTCTTACACTAAAAGATGGAATCAGGAATTAGTTAGATGCTAAAAAGCCAAGCATGCTTAGGTAAATCACTAGATTCTAGTGCATATGACAGGATTTGTGAAGGAATATCCACATTTAGATACTTGAGATAAAATAAATAAGAGCAGCTCATTGATAGGTAAATTATTGATCTGAAGATGAATTTTTAAATTCAAGCAAAAACCCAATACTTGGAGTGTGGTTAAAGTAGAAAAATTGAAGTGAGCATGAGGTTAATTTTGTAATAAATCTTACAGACACTGCTTCTTTGTCTTTTTATTCTCATTAATAGCCTATGCTTTGTCTCCACAGGTGTACCATCACCTGTCCTTAAAGGTGCACTTCTCTGAATTTTATTAAAGACAATTAAATGCAGTTTCTGGAGAGAAGATGTAAGAATTTGTGAAAGCAGGTTCTAATCAAAAGCAAACAACTTTGTTCTTCAATTAAAATTAGAATCTTTTCTAATTAAATTTTCCTTGCTGTGGGCATGCATGGATATTCATCAGTCATATGCAAAAATGTACTTTTAGATGACAGTGTGTTCTCCTTACGAAGCAGAAAAAGGTCATAAATCTCTAGCACAAATCAAAATTCAGATGCCTTCTCACCGATTGATTTATTATTGCATATTAGAGTCCCTGGGCACATTTAAAACTACATAAGCTATGTGACATACAAGACACTTGTTTTTAATTTCTGCAGTTGTACTTTAATACTTAAAATCAGCGAGTTATTCCAGAGCACTTGCCTTTCTGTTTTATGGGCTGTTATAGACAATACTAATGTCATTTGCCTTAACTGCAAACCCTGGTTTTCCTTTGTCCATTGCATGTCATATTCTGATATCTGGGGGTGGGTTGAAGTTAATATTTCTGTAGACCAATTATAACTTTTAATATGCATATATTTTAACTAATATAGTTGATGAAAAAGATAGATTTGACAACAAATGATGCTGGAATAATTGAATATACATATTCAGAAAAAAGAACCAGAAAAAAAATCAACCTTATCATTTACCACTTGGAAAAATTAATTATAAAATTGATCTATGCCCTTGTGTCCATGGATTCCAAAATAAAATAAAATAAAATTGGTCTAAAAGTGTAAGATTTATTTAAAACTCTATGACAATACATTTGAAGGTCTCAATAATCTGGAAAATATCCTTTGTATTTAACAAATTAATTCAAAAAGGCATTGAAAAACTGTTGAATAATAATGCAGGGAGACACAGACAAAAAGGAATTTAATCATGAGTCCCACAGTGCCAAACAAACAAAAACTCCAGCAACACAGATTTTTGCTTCACATAATTGGAACCAGTATTGCTGTGTGAGACAAGAGTAGAATCATGAACTTGGGCCTCCAAGACATTTCTTTCACCTCTTGCCTCTACTCCTGCCTGGATCTCAGCCACATTGCATCCTGCTTGCTTCCAATGTCTCAGAAATTTGGCTTCCCTGTAGATCTATTTCTTTATAGCATCAGCATTAAAGAATAAACATCTTTCAGAGCATTCCTTTAAGAAAATGAAGGAGTCTTATATAACAAAATTGTGCAACACATCCATATGGAAACCAAAACCTGGAACCAGAAGTATGCTTCTGGTCTTATGATCTTCCCAATCCATATAATCTGCTGATTTCTATGTTCAGAAACAAGAGAATTCTTTCATCAGAAGAATGATTAAATCACACACTGTAATTTTTCCAGTGGCTTACATAATTTTTACAAGTAATTTGTTTAAAATAACCAAGAGATTTGACTTTCCTCTGTGCTTCCTAGTAACTGAACCCTTTCTGTACTTTATGCATCTTAGAGGTAGACAAACAACAAATTTCACTAAGCTAAAGAAAACATTGCCAGAAATACAGATGGTTGTAAAAGGTAAACCCATCTAGTGTTTCTAAAGTAGTAAGGGAGATTTTTTAACTGAAACAAGTCTGCTACATGTTTTTAAAAAATTGTTACTGGATTTCAATCCAAACCCTGGTTCTCTTTCTAGAGATTCACGAACTGCACAGTGATCTTTAAGTAGATTTTATGATAGCATATTTCAAAACTTATAAAGCAAATTTATGTTGCTTGCAATGACATACTTTCACTGATACTGCAAATATTTTCTCTAATTCAACTCTTACATAGTTTAAATACATATTTATATATATGTGCATATATAAAATACATAACTTAATATTTGAAAATATGAAACATGTCAACTAAAACTGACAAATTCTAAACAAATGTATATTATGCACATATGCACAAACAAGTATAACTGATAATAATTGTTATCAAATATGTCAATTTATGACATAATAAATGTCAATTTAAATACTTGTAAATGGATCCTACTAGTTATAACAAAATAAATATGCTTTGACTAAGTAGATTTTATTCTGCACACACTCTGGTTGATAACAGAAAATATATTAATCTATTTCAACAAATTTATAGATTTATAGCTCACAAATATAAAGCAGCAAGGAACCATAGCATTATAAGCATTATAAATATATTTCTGAAAACAGATTTAAAACTTAAGAATATATAATAAGGTGAGGAGAAAGCCTTGAGAGAAATATATAACAAAAGATATGTTTCTTTTTTTTGTTTGTTTGTTTTTTGAGACGGAGTCTCACTCTGTCGCTCAGGCTGGAGTGCAGTGGCTGGATCTCAGCTCACTGAGCTCCGCCTCCCACGTTTACACCATTCTCCTGCCTCAGCCTCCCGAGTAGCTGGGACTACAGACGCCCGCCACCACGCCCGGCTAGTTTTGTTGTATTTTTTTTTAGTAGAGACGGGGTTTCACCGTGTTAGCCAGGATGGTCTCGATCTCCTGACCTCGTGATCTGCCCGTCTCGGCCTCCCAAAGTGCTGGGATTACAGGCTTGAGCCACCGCACTCGGCCAACAAAAGGTATGTTTCAATGTAATAAAAAAATCTTCTGACTCAATAAAGATCCACAATATATTTAATGGGAAATTACTAAAATTATCCTTAATGTTAATGAAAAATCAAGGATATCTTCTGTAAGTACTATTTTCAATTCACATTCCTCTGAATTGGAGCCGACATGATAATCCAAGAAATGGGATATCTATAACAGAAATAAATTATTATCAGTAGTACTAGAAGACTTTCTTAAACTTTTGAAAATTCAAAAGAAACATTCACAACATTTCTGACTTAATTAGAAAATTCAGTGGTTAAAGTATATTAAAGTCAATAACAATTTTGAAGAACAATATGTATGAAAGACTTCTGGTAGACGATGGATTCAGTTGAAAATGATGGGCTGCTTGCTTTTTCCAAGTTTTAGAAATTCCCTATTAAATACATAGAATATATTTTATAATTAACTAATAAAATTGTACACAAAATAAAGGACCTACAAGATGCTTGAAACTCAGACACAAATTGAAATAAGAATAGATAGGGAAATCTGATGCTTTGCTACACCAAACTAAATACTTATCCCAGAGGGCTGTGGGCTGAGAGATGTTTAAGCATTAAGCGTAGCACCAAAGCCAGGGACATTAGACTTCTTTACCTTTTCCACAGCTGAGAATAAACTAAATTTTATCCAGGAGCCTTGAGGAGCAGTAAGGAACCTTAACCTTCATAGCGGATTTTGAGTAGAGGACAAACAAACCAAAACAAAACAAAAACATCACAAAACAAAAAAAAAAAATCAAAACAAATCCTTGTCCACACAAAGAAAACAAACTGCAGAAAAACCGTTTAAACAACCTGATTGAAATGAAATCCATAACTTACAAAATTATCCAAAAAGCCTAGAGGTATTAAATATCTGATGATTTTTGAAGTAATATATACACACTTTCACAACTTTAGACATATAAGACTCACTTAGAACACGTCAACTCCACCCACAATTAAAGAAAAATAAATACATAAAAACATGCATGGGCCAAATAACCATGAACAGAGTCATTTCAGAGAAGAAATGGGATATTCAGCAATCTCAAAACATAAAGCAATAAAACATTATGAAACACTCTTAAAGTGAAAGAAGGACAAAATTAAAGAGGAGAGTTTCTATTAAGAAAAAATAAAGTTAAAAATGATCCAAGTTGGACTTCTCACTGATAAAAAAGAGACGCATTGAAATAAAATATTTAATGAATGAAATAAACAGTACAAATTTAAAAAGTGTGATATGTAATCCCAGCACTTTGGGAGGCTGAGACGGGTGGATCATGAGGTCAGGAGATCAAGACCATCCTGCTTAACCTGGTGAAACCCCGTCTCTACTGAAAAATACAAAAAAAAAAAAAAAAAAAACTAGCCGGACAAGGTGGTGGGCACCTATAGTCCCAGCTACTCGGGAGGCTGAGGCATGAGAATGGTGTAAACCTGGGAGGCGGAGCTTGCAGTGAGCTGAGATCTGGCCACTGCACTCCAGCCTGGGCTACAGAGAGAGACTCTTGTCTCAAAATAATAATAATAATAATAATAATAAATAAAAAGTGTGATAAAGACAAATGAACACATAGAAATAACATGGGGAAAATGCATATTCTAGAAGGACACATAAATGTTAAATTAACAGCGTACTTCCAATCAGCAACAACAGATGAACAAAAACACCAAATTAGTAAGAAAAGTGACTCTCAGTCTTGGTTTCTAAACTCATTTCAGTTATCACTGAAGAACAAAAGTAAAATTAATACAGTCATGCTTCGCTTAAAGATAGAGATACATTCTGAGAAACATGTCATTAGGCAATTTTGTCATTTTTTGAGCATTATAGAATATACCTACCCAAACCTAGATGGTGTAGCCTACTAAAATCCTAGGCTATATGGTATAGCCTATTGCCCCTAAGTTACAAACCTGTGCAGCATGTTTCTGTACTGAACCGTGCAGGCAATTGTAACACAATGATTTTTGTTATCTAACCGTAGGAAAGGTAATGTGTTGCATAATGAAATTATGACAAAGTCTCTAGGTGAGAGAAAATTGTTCTCTCCATTGTAATCTTATGGAAGCACCATTGTATGTGGAATCCTGCATTGACCAAATCATGTAACTATTCTCAAACACTGAGTGACTTTGTAATTCACAGATCTTCAGTACAGGAATAATTTAAAGTATTTTAGTAGGAAGGAAAAGAAATTCAAAAGAAAATAGAGCAACACAAGATGCAATATTAAAAAAAAAGAGATCAAATATTGATAGATTTAATTATCATTTTCTAGTAAGTCATAACAATACTGAATCTATGTATACCTGATTATATACCATTCATGTATGTACAAATTGACAGAATTACAAAAAGAAATTGACAAGTCTATATCTGGCAAACGATAAAAATCACCTAGATAGTAATAGCTGAAATGTCCAAAGTTAGTTTAAGAATATGTAAGATTTGTAAAAATATTATAATCTTAAATTCAGTGGACAAATATAGGAAGCTGAGCCCAACAAATAATGATTGAGAATATGGGCTCTGGGGTGTGACTTTTGGGATGCAATCTCAAATTCTGCCTATAACTAGATAGTTGACCTTGAACAAGACACCACAATTTCTTCATGTTTAAAATAGTAGTGATAACACTGTTTACCTCATAAGGTTATTGAGGAATTAAATGTGTTAATAAAATCAAATGTGTTTAATAACAGAGTCTGATGCATAACTCTTCAATAAATATCAGCTATTATTTTATTTATAGATTTATAATTTTGCCCAAATATATTACATATGGCATATATAATTTTCCATAATTATCACATGATATTATAGAAGTTTAATTTTTATATTTCAAGTAACAAAAAGTATACAAATTTGAAAAAATTTCTTGCAATAAATTCAGCTTGCTAGAATATTCATCACTATTATACTTAAAATGTACTAGTTTAAGCCGGGTGTGGTGGCTCAAGCCTGTCATCCCAGCACTTTGGGAGGCCGAGACGGGCGTATCACGAGGTCAGGAGATCGAGATCATCCTGGCTAACACGGTGAAACTCCGTCTCTACTAAAAAAAAAAAAACTACAAAACACTAGCCAGGCGAGGTGGCGGGCGCCTGTAGTCCCAGCTACTCGGGAGGCTGAGGCAGGAGAATGGCATAAACCCGGGAGGCGGAGCTTGCACTGAGCTGAGAACCGGCCACTGCACTCCAGCCTGGGTGACAGAGCGAGACTCCGTCTCAAAAAAAAAAAAAAAAAATTTACTAGTTTATACAAAACCATTGATTATACCAGAAGGCAACTGGTATCTTGCAGTATCTCAAGACTGCAATAACTGTAAGTCAGGAATGTTTAGATCAGGGACTAAAAGCTGCCACGATTCTAAGCATTATTTTATCACCATTTTGTTGAATCTGCAATATCATTTTTCTTTTCTACCCTCTGTGCTTCTCTGCCTTATTATTCTTTTCTCTCTACTGGCTGGATCTGCAGCTTCTCCCCCATACACATGCTTGCCCCTTAACTCTTAAAGTTACATCAGTTTAGTTCTAGCTACTAAAGGAAACTAACAGCAACTAAGTTCAGATTGCACATTACTAAGGAAAAGAATGTAATAGTCGGCCGGGCGCAGTAGCTCATGTCTCTAATCCAAGCACTTTCGGAGGCTGAGGCATGCGGATGATTTGAAGTCAGGATTTCAAGACCAGCCTGACCAACATGGTGAAACCCTGTCTCTACTAAAAATGCAGAAAAATAGCTGGGCATGGTGGCAAACACCTGTAATCTCAGCTATTTGGGAGACTGAGGCAGGAGAATTGCTTGAACCGGGGAGGTGGAGGTGGCAATGAGCCAAGATGGCGCCACTGCACTCCAGTCTAAGAGACAGAGCAAGGCTCTGTCTCAAAAAAGAAAAAAGAGAGAATGTAATAGTCTAAACGTGGGTCACATTATCTACTGCAATCAACTACTGCAAGGTTGGAATTAGAAATTACAATCAAAGATACCTTCTAGGAGACGTTGTAGCCTAAGAAGAAATCATAGGAGTCATTGTAGCCTAGGAAGAAATCAAAATACTGTCTGCTATAATCAGTACCTTGCCTACCCAATCTTAAAAGATATACTATGGTGTTTTAGTTTGCAGGACCATAAAATAATTCAGCAAAAAACTTGCTTGTTAGAACGAATGCTGTTTTAGGAAAATCACAGCTGTAAAAACAATTGAATCCAGTGTCTAATACTTACCCTTGACGATAAAACCTGCACAATGGTAAAGAAGGTTTTTGTTTGTTTTTACTTTTTTAAACCATAGTGATGTACTCTTTAAAATTAAGATAACATGATGTTAAATTTAATTATTCCTATGTTCTTAAGTATGTTCTCCAAGTTTAAAATCCATCATTATTTCAGTTCTGATTTTCTAGATTTAAGACCGACAACATCTATTTATGCACCTTCCTATTCTTCAACATCGATTTATACACGTTCATATATAAATATACACATGCACAACATTTACAAATTCAGTGTACATTAGACTAAATCATGTTAACTTGGATTTCAAGGTCCAAGCTACTCACTAGCATCCCAGCTACTCATTATCGCATATATATCCCACCTAAAACTTAAATGTCTTACCCAGGAAGATATCCTGATTTTGAAGGAGATGACCTATGTCAATAAGACCCAATTTTAATTTTCTTCATATGTCAATATGCGGTGGTTGGTAACGGAAAAAAAAAAAAAACTTTTTAAAAATGAATTTTGCAGTGTCTCGGGTACTGACTTAAACGTTTTACATAGAACATTCAAAATGTATTATAATTATGTGAGATAGATTTTCCATTATCTCTGTGTTAGATGAGAAAACTGATAGTCATTAAGTAATTATCCCAATGTCACACATCTAGCAATAACCATTGCTAGTGTTCAAACGCAAGCACTGTTGCTTCAAAATGTGCTTTTAACTATTCTGTCTCTGTATGTATGTGTGTGTGCTAGTGCTCACACATGTGCAAATCTGGAGGGAGACTGAAAGAGAGAGGTTGAAAAAAAAAGAAACATTGTTATAAGGGGTGGAATAAGAGAGAGAAAAAAAGCATGAGGGAGGAGAAGGGGAAGAGGAGAGAAGGAAAACAAGAGAAAATGTTTTATATTATCGGAACATTAAAAACTAAAATATTTGCTAGGTGATAAGTATCACCTGATAGAGACCATGTAGAATTTTCAGTATTTTTCATCAAAGTCAATATACTGTGATGAATTCTTTGACTTTTAAAATGAATATTTCCAAATTGTTCTTTAAAACAATTTTGTGAAGGGCAATTACATACATGTTAGTAAATCTGTAAATACTAACAATGTCATTAGCTCTAAATATATAAAGGGGAACACTGCTTACCCAAATTTTCATATTATTATATATTCTCCATTCCAGGTTTTAGAACAATTTTGTCTAAAATAACTTATTAGGTCTTTGTCTCTATTTGGTTATTTCTAGAGACGTGATATTGAATTAATTAAAACGAAGGGTTATGATTATAATTTCAGAGTGACATTAAAGTGTATTGCTTCACAATGGCTTTTAAATTTTTTCAGTCTATTGCAATGTTAATTTTTAACTTAAACTAGAGGAATTTATGTATATGCATAATTATATATAATATATATAATATTAATATAATATATAATGTAATAATTTAGGTATATTATTATTTCATACTGATACATCTATATAATTTAGTACATATATATATATAACTACATATATTCTAAATTTAATCAGTATTAAATCAATAATGCTGTTTAGTACTCATTAAATCAACATGACTGTGTTATAACAATTTTTCAATGAAAACAGATTCATTTTAACATATATGCTATTGAGAAGTATATTATCATTCAATTATGATATTTTAAGATATAAATTACAATTACAATTCAAACAATTTTATATATTGCATTGTTCTTGGTAGATTAAATCCAATATTTTCATTATCTCTATTTACATGAGAATATTACAGATATAGACAATTAATTTGAGTTCATCTATTACAAGAATTGGATTTTCTTTTCTCTATCAAGAAAACATTTTAGCATCTTACATGTATATAAAAATAAACAATTTTAATATAACTTTGTACAAGGCTATATATTGTGCATCTTGACTTTGCCCAAAGCCATGCACATTTGGCCACGCCAGTATTTAAGTAGCAGTTTACAGAAGGAATTCAGAAAATACTACTGGCAGTATGGTTGTTTTCTACAAACAACAAATGAAGTGTGAATTTGTAAAGAATTGTGTCTTCCAAAGGAGAAGTAAAACTGTAAATAATGCAAATTGGCAGGATTATAGAATATAATGATTCCAAAGAATATTCTGAGTTATAATTGGAAATCATGTTGAAGGAAGCAGGTTACTCTATATCATGTGTTGCTACGTATTGAATATGCAGCTTGTGAAGGAATTCAACTATGCCAGAGCAAATTAAAGAACATATTGTAATATTATGCTCATTCAAGAACCATTATTATACCTTAAACTTGCATGGGTCCCCAACCCCCAGGCTGCAGACCAGTACCTATCCGTGGCCTGTTAGGAACCCAGCAGCACAGCAGGAGGTGAGCAGCCAGCAAGTGTACATTACCCCCTGACCTCCGCCTCCTGTCAGATTAGTGGTGGCGTTAGATGTTCATAGGAGTGCAAACCTTATTGTGAACCACACATGTGAGGGGATCTAGGTTGCCTTCTCCTTATGAGAGTCTAATGCCTGATGATCTGAAACCATTGGTTTCGTCCAAACCATTCCACTCGCAGTGGAAAGAAAAATTGTCTTCCATGGAACTGGTCCCCGGTGCCAAAAAGATTGGGGACCACTATCTTAAAATATGTGATGTGCTGAGGAATAACATTTTCTACTATTTTTACATTCTTAAGATATAAAGGGTCTCTGAGACCATGGGTTATTTGGTTTTCTGATTGTACTAGATTGAAGAACATTTTGGTATGTCTAGACACGACAAAATCCAAACAATTTATAACTTTAGTATTCCAGTAACCTATAGAATGTATAGCAATTAAAACAAAAATAGAAATAAACATAAGGCTTCAGCTGTTTAGAAAATGACAGATCAGAAGTAGATTAGGGGTGAGAATACCTCTTTTAAGAGGCTGGAAGTATAAAGTTTCCATAACTAAACATATTCACAAAAACCAGAAAATGATTATGCTTCACTTCTACTTCCAAAAGAAGTCTGCTGCACTGGAAAGACTTCTGAATTTACAAAAAGTGTTTTTTAGTGTCTCATTATGACTGAGTAGATCAAAATATCCTTTCCAGAGCAAAAAGTAGACATTTGTCATGGATATGCAAAAATCAGAATGAATGGCCTTAAACCTCCTCCGCTAACAGAATAATCTGAAACAAAGAAAACTATCAAGTTTTGAGAGCAAGGAAAATGGGCAAAAAAAAGTCGTCAACATTCAGGTGAGACACCTAAGGAACAAATAAACAATCTCCAGGAAAGTCTGCCTGAAAGTGATTTTAATGCTTGCTGAGGTGGAGGCTTATTTAATGGAGTTGTTGACTTGATCTCCCCAATCCAGCCCTCCACCCTGGCCTTGGACTTTAAGTTCAGCTTTGGAATAGCTTTTCTTTATGTGGTGGTTCATTCAACAGAAATGGCTTTCCTCTGAAGGATCTTCATCAGGTATAGATTACTCTCATGTTCTATGTCAAAAAGTCATGAAAGAAACTGAAAGATGTACGATGAAAACAACAGGCACTAAAAGATAAAGTACAACAAAGTCGGGAGAAACAGAACTGCTGTCTCCTGTGTTTGGAACTGCAAAGATAAATGAAAAGAAGCTTAGAGTTCACTTTTTGAGTCTTTGTAGTTTTAATCATATACTACTTTGTTCACTGAAATTTATTTGTGTAATATTTGGCTATATTTAAAAGATAGTGAAGTCAATATTTCTCATCAGCTCATACTGAAATGAGTTCAGATCATATATCCTTAGAATGTTGACCAAACTCATGACTATAGTCTCTGTGACTTTAAAATTAGGCTACTTCAATCAATCTATATTCTAAATAAAGAAAATAAGTAGTTACTGGCGAGAAAAGGGATTAGCAGAGAATATGAATTTTTCATTTTTATACGGGAAAAACTAGTGTTATATAATTATGAGCTACTTTGAACACTTGAAATAACAATCATGCAAATTATGATGTTTAATTTTTGGAGTAAGCTAAAAAATAAAAACTGAATATATATATTTTGTATTGGTTTTAATTTATCTTTTAAAAGTTAAAACAAATATATATTTTACTACACCTTCAATTGTTCTTACAAAAATTATTTTATTATTTTGTCTAGATTCATGAGAATCAGAGACTTCATATTTTTATGTTTGCTCTTTCTGTCATTAGTTAAAAACAAAAATGATGCGTGCTTTTATGCAGTAGATACTGCTTTAAGTCCTCTGTGGATGTTGTATGACTCAATTATTTCAAAAATCAATAGAGGATCTGGAGAGCGACTATCAATGCCCTGGACCTCAACCTGCTTCATCATAGTTTCTTGATTTACTGCATCTATGAATTACTAGTATAACTGGATAATGGGTAAGATTCCTAATTCTTTTAGGTGATTTGAGAATCTGAATTCTTTGTGAGTGCTAACAGCCATAAGCAATGTTTCTATGAACATTCTGCTGCATTCTCACACATGCGTGAGATAGTCTCTGGTATACACACTGTTAATGCTACCTCTGTATACTTCAGCCTTTACCTTTCTGTCCATGGGGATCCAACTATCACACACAAGCTGCTGTATCCTTTTGCCAGAGAATTTCTCTGTCTTTTGAAGCATGCTCTGCCTCTCAGCAAGTCAAATGTTCTGGCAATTAATGATCAGAACTCGATGACCGATGAAACTTGCTATATAAATAATGCCTCTTGCTGCACATTCACCCCACCTCAGGTGGGATAACCCTAAACTGTGTACTGCCTTTCAGAGTGTACCAAAGTGTGATAATGCTTTAGTTACCTACAGTGGCAACTTGCTTTATAATCCACCCTTTACTGGCTTACTTTTCTTCTTTGTCTCAGTTTCTCACTGCATTTCTGGTGTTTCCTGAAATCAATTCTCAAATAAGTTACTACCACTTTTATTGCTGATTCAGAGTTTGCATCTAGAGGAAATTAAAGTAAGAAAGATCCAGGAGTCCAAGTCAGCGTTGTAGATTTCACAGATATTCAATTTTACAAGCAAGAGTGAAAGAGTTTCTGAAAATATGTGTAGTAATTTTACACTCTCAATATCAGTTCATACTGTTTCCATTGATTCATCTCCTCCAACAAAATTTCTTAATTTCTGTCAACATAGTTTGTGAAAAATAGTGTTTCATTATGGATTTAATTTGCCTTATTGTATTATTGATTAGGGTAAAAATCTTTCCATGTCTTTAAATGCTAATCTTGTTTTCTCATCAGAACAAATGCTTGTTCATGACTTTTGCCTAGTTTATGCTAGGCTGTTTGTCTTATTCTTATGTATAGTTATAAATTCTTATATGTTTAATAGATTAAATTCTGATGGCTTTAAATATGTTACCAATGTCTTCTACCTTTCTTATTGATCCAAATTTTCTTTTTGCTGCAGTTTGATAAACTCAGTTCTTAATTTTAATATAGTCAGTTCTATTAATATTTTTTCTCATGGTCAGCACATTTTGCTTTAGATTAAGAAGCCCCTTTCTACCCTGAAATAATAAATGTATTTTCCTACATTCTGTTCTAAAAGGCTTAACATGTTACCTTTACATTTTTTTATTTAACCCACTAGAAATTGATTTCTCTGCGTAGTGTGAGATACAAACCCAATTTCATTATTTTCTCATGAGATGACTACTTTTCCTGGTACCATTTGTAAGTAATATTTCTTCATTTGTTCTTTCTTCTATCAAAATATTTTTCCTCTGGTCAAGGGTCAGCAAGCACTTTTTAAGAACCAGATAATAAATATTTTTGGTATTCCACTATGGTTCTCTACCATAAATTATTCTGTGTTTATGTTTTACAACCCTTAGAAAAAAAATAAAAACAGCAACAAAAACAGTAGCTCCCAGGCTACACAAAAGAATGCCACAGGGTCAATTTGGCCTTCTGATCTATGTAGTCATAAATTTTGATATCTCATTTCCTCCCTTTTTGCCTTTTTCAAGTCTTTGGTCAAATGTTATGTTTAAGATTTTCATCAGTGACCTATTTATAGACGTATTGCTTCTCTACCTAATCGTTATATATTGTTCCTCTCAAATCTATTTTTCACTGTGTGACTTACCACCTTACTGTTTTATACATGGCTTTGGTTTTGTTTTGCTTTGCCTTTTTTTGTTCTCCCTCCAACCCCCACATGCCGTGGAATGCAATCAACACACGAATGGAATTTTTGTCTGTTTTGTTCATGACTGTCTCTGTGATCTAGAAAAATATAAGGCATGCATTATATATCCATTAAGAGTTGTATAGATGAATGAATAATTACGCTTCATAGTTTTGGAAGGTTTATAAATCTCCTGGAAATTTTTCTTTTAAAGCACCACACTTCTAGAGCCAGTAACCATGGCTTGTTCCTATAATCCCATATACTCAACAGGCAGAGGCAGGAGGATGACTTAAGGCCAAGAGTTCAAGACCAGCCTGAACAACATAACGAGACTTTGTTTCTAAAAAGTAGATAAATAAATAAACTAAAAAACCCCACCATGTTTTCTATTTATTTATTTATTTTATTATACTTTAAGTTCTGGGATACATGTGCAGAATGTGAAGGTTTGTTACATAAGTATACAAGTGCCATGGTGGTTTGCTGCACCCATCAACCTGTCATCTACATTAGGTATTTCTCCTAATGCTATCCCTCACCTAGCCCCCCACCCCCAACAGGCCCCAGTGTGTGATGTTCCACTCCCTGTGTCCATGTGTTCTCATGATATTCAACTCCCACTTATGAGTGAGAACATGTGGGGTTTGGTTTTTCCGTTCCTGTGTTACTTTGCTGAGAATGATGGTTTCCAGCTTCATGTGCTTCACTGCAAAGGACATGAACTCACCCTTTTTTACGGCTGCATAGTATTCCATGGTGTATACGTGCAACATTTTCTTTACCCAGTCTATTATTGGTGGGCATTTGGGTAGGTTCCAAGTTTTTGCCATTGTGAGCAGTGCTGCAATACACATATGTGTGCATGTGTCTTTATAGTAGAATGATTTATAATCCTTTGGGCATATACCCATTAATGGGATTCTTGGGTAAAATGGTATTTCTGGTTCTAGATCCTTGAGGAATTGCCACACTGTCTTCCACAATGGTTGAACTAATTTAAACTCCCACCAACAGTGTAAAAGTGTTTCTATTTCTCCACATCTTCTCCAGCATCTATTGTTTCCTGGCTTTTTAATGATTGCCATTTTGACAATATTGATTATTCCTATCCATGAGCATGGAATGTTCTTCCATTTGTTTGTGTTCTCTCTTATTTCCTTGAGCAGTGGTTTGTAGTTCTCCTTGAAGAGGTCCTTCACATTTCTTGTAAGTTGTATTCTTAGGTATTTTATTCTCTTTGTAGCAATTGTGAATGAAAGTTCACTCATGATTTAGATCTCTGTTTGTCTATTATTGATGTTTATGAATGTTTGTGATTTTTGCACATTGATTTGGTATCCTGAGACTGTGCTGAAGTTCCTTATCAGCTTAAGGAGATTTGGGGCTGAGATGATGGGGTTTTCTAAATACACAATCATGTCATCTGCAAACAGAGACAATTTGACTTACTCTCTTCCTATTTGAATACCCTTTATTTCTTTCACTTGCCTTATTGCCAGGGCCAGAACTCCCAATATTATCTTGAATAGGAGTGGTGAGAGAGGTCATCCTTGTCTTGTGCTGGTTTTCAAAGGGAATGCTTCCAGTTTTTGCCCATTCAGTATGATATTGGTTGTGAGTTTGTCATACATAGCTCTCATTATTTTGAGATATGTTCCATCGATACCTAGTTTAGTGAGAGTTTTCAGCATGAATGGGTGTTCAATTTTATTGAAGGCCTTTTTTGCATCTATTGAGATAATCATGTGGTTTTTGTCATTGGTTCTGTTTACGTGATGGCTTATGTTTATTGATTTGCGTGTGTTGTACCAGTGTTACATCCCAGGGATGAAGCTGACTTGATCTTGGTGAATAAGCTTTTTGATGTGCTGCTGGATTTGGTTTGCCAGTATTTTATTGAGGATATTCACATCGATATTCATCAAGGAGATTTGCCTGAATTTTTCTTTTTATGTTGTGCCTCTGCCAGGTTTTGTTATCAGGATGATACTGGCCTCCCAAAATGAGTTAGGGAGGAGTCTCTCTTTTTTTATTGTTTGGAATAGTTTCAGAAGGAATGATACCAGCTCCTGTTTGCTCCTGTGGTAGAGTTTGGCTGTGAATCTGCCTCATCCTGGGCTTTCATTTGTTTGTTTGTTTGATAGGCTATTAATTATTGCCTTAATTTCAGAACTTGTTATTGGTCTACTCAGGGATTTGACTTTTTCCTGGTTTAGTCTTGGGAGGGTGTATGTGTTCAGGAATTTATTCACTTCTTCTAGGCTCAAAATAAAGGGATAGAGGAATATTTACCAAGCAAATGGAAATCAAAAAAATAATCAGGGGTTGCAATGCTAGTCTCTAATGAAACAGACTTTAAACCAACAGAGATAAAAACAAACAAACAAGGGGTAAAGGAATCAATGCAACAAGAAGAACGAACTATCCTAAATATATATTCACCCAATACAGGAGCACCAAGATTCATAAAGTAAGTTCTTAGAGACCTACACAGAGACTTAGACCTACATAGAGACCACAAAGTAAAGTGGGAGAATTTAACACCCTGCTGTCTATATTAGACAGATCAATGAGACAGAAAATTAACAAGGATATTCAGGACTCGAACTCAATTCTGGACCAAGCAGACCTAATAGACGTCTACAGAACTCTCCACCCCAAATCAACAGAATATACATTCTTCTCAGCAACACATCACATGCATTCTAAAACTGACCACATAATTGGAAGTAAGACACTCCTCAGCAAATGCAAAAGAAAAGAAATAATAACAAACAGCCTCTCAGACCACAGTGCAATCAAATTAGAACTCTGGTTTAAAAAACTCACTCAAAACTGCACAACTACATGGAAACTGAACAACCTGCCCCTGAATGACTACTAGGTAAATAATGAAATTAAGGCAGAAATAAATAAGTTATTCGAAACCAATGAGAACAAAGACATGACATACCAGAATCTCTGGGACACAGCTAAAGCAGTGTTTAGAGAGAAATTTATAGTACTAAATGCCCACAGGAGAAAGTGGGGAAGATCTAAATTTGACACCCTAACATCACAATTAAAAGAACTAGATAAGCAACAGCAAACAAATTCAAAGCTAGCAGAAGATAAGAAATAACTGAGATCAGAGCAGAAATGAAGGAGCTAGAGATACAAAAAAACCCTTCAAAAAATCAACGAATCCAGGAGCTTGTTTTTCGAAACGATTAACAAACTAGATAGACCACTAGCCAGACTAATAAAGAAGAAAAGAGAGAACAATCAAATAGACACAATAAAAAATGATAAAGGGGATATCATCACTGATCCCACAGAAATACAAACTACCATCAGAGAATACTATAAACACCTCTACATTTTCTATTTTTTTCTTTTTCATTACTTGAATAATATATTGATCTTGCCTCAATTATAATTCCTATATTTGAAATCTTTGGAAAAATGATGATGCTGATTTTTTTCTGTTAATTTTCATTCCTTATTATTTGTTTATTCGTGGTTGTCTAAGTTTGAGTGAGTGTGGAGGAATATTCAAAACATGGGACATTTTTATTATGAGTACACATTTTTTCCCATCTTTATCATAAGGAACATGTAAGTTTGTATTGGAAACTTCATTTCTCCAGAGGATTTGTGTTTGTATCTATCAAGCTACTTGGCCATATTAACCAATATTAAAATAAATCTTGACCTGAATTTTCCACACAAGGCAAATAATGTGATTTTGGACTACAAACCCGTATAATGGAACTTTATTTATTTATCTTTTAGTTATTCCATGCGTGGTTACTTTACGTTCTGCAAATAGTCTTTGCAATTTTGGGGTCTTTCAGAATGTAAATCTCTTGTTTATTGTCTTCTCTTGACAGCATGTTTCTTCTAGAGTTTAATAACATTTTATTAGGAGCTCATGTTTTGTGAAACTCAATCTTGGAGAATCTTGAGAGACCTGGAATCAGAATTCTACTCTTCAGGAAGTATTTGTAACTGCTTTTGGCAGGCACCAGAGTGGTCCTACTGACTTTGAAATACTTTAGTCAATTTCTCAACTTGATGTTTCTCAGGCTGCACAAGTAATGCAAAATAAAATCATATTCCAGTGTGAGCACAGGCTTAGGGCTTCAAATTCCCAAGGTAAACAATGAGTTTTATCATTCCACCTAGAAATGGCATAGAAAGCCTGATTTCCTCAATAGCTCCTTTGGTTTCCAGCCACAGTTTTGCTTGTTTTGTTTTGTTGTTTACTACATTAAGGATATAGCTGTTCGGTGTGTTCCAAATTTTGGCTTATATATCAAGTTTAGCTTCCTTCCTTTGAATAAACTCAAGACCTCTTCTACTATTGTCCAGGGGACAAATGTTAATTCCCTGGGCTCTATGTTCCCTATTGTGCTCCAGGGAAACCCCAGCTTCATTTTCTTAACCACTCTGGTGTTATTCTGATACTCTTTTCTTATTACCTCTGGGAATTTTCTTATTTTCTTCCAAGCCCAGCTCTGCATATTAAAAATTAAAAATTCTTTCAGAATGTCTAGACTGCCACAGTATTATAAGAGGAAGAACCCCCTTGTTCCTTTGCCAGTCTTCCTAAAAGAAACCTTTAGCTTAATCCTTGAGACATAACAATTTGTTCTTCAGTGGAGTTTATTCTAAAAATTTGTTCTTCAGTGGAGTTTTTTCTATTCTTCATCTTATCCATTTAGTTTCTTTAGACTTCGTGTTTTATTTCAAGATTTTATAGTTGCTTTTCTTTTATTATAGATATCTTTTATTTTATGGCTTTAGTATCCTCCCAATGAAGTCTAAGCTAATTAAACTAAAGTCAGAGTATGTTTGTGTTTAGTGTATTTTTTTTAAGCACTGGTTCATCTGTTTCTGTCTTTAGTACTCCACTTGCGTCATATTGTTTTTCAACAAATATTCATTGTGGATTCACATTTCTTTAATTAAAGTGGTCTGTTTAATAGCCTATAAACATATGCTCTCAAAAACAGTCTATGAATAAATACCTGTAGTCCTTAAACTATTACATCATTAAGACATTGGGAGTAGAGATAGTTGTTCGTTTGCACGGAAGGTTCTAATCTCCTTGGAGGAGTCACTCTCAGCTAGGGCAGTGGACTCATCCTCTGATTCAAGCACTCTGTCTTGGTCCAGGGATAAGGACATTATAAGAAAAGGAGAAGGCTTCTTACATTGTTTTTCTGAATCCAGTTGCCCAATGAGTCATTCTTATCTCTGTATCCCTTCTGCCTCATTGAATGCATAGCCAGTTTTGCATTTTGTTTGTATGTTGTTTCTTTGTCAGGTTGTCAGTTCCTCTAAGGTTTTCTACGTAATGTGGTTTCTAATTTTCAGCAATTCCACAAACTATCTGGTCAATGGGTGAGAATTTTGTGCTTTTCTAGAAATTGTTATATTGTTGCCGGAGACTTGTGAGCTCTGCAAGAGTAAATGTATATCCTTCTTTCTTGTTCCTGACCTAAAATTACTATTCTTTTGAATGTGCCTTTGACCTGTCTTCATCTTATCTACATTCTATACTGGATTGCAAGATTGAAAATGTGCACTCCAGTATATCTCAAATGGGCAAAGATAATATAGCTTCTTTATGTCTATAATTAATCTGATCTTTTTATGAAGTTACATTCCACTAAGAAGTAATAGAATAATGTAAGAAATTAAAACAGGGTGCCTCAAAATAAAAGTATAAATTAAATGTAGAAAAGGTGTCTTTCACTTTGAGTGTTCTCTTATGGGTGAATTTTTAGTTCTCCTACTTCCACGCCCCCTTTTCTTTTTAAGGTTGTTGAAGAATTGGGTGTGGGCATAAGAGCAGTAGAGTAAGGAGCATCTGCTGTCCTTTCATCCACACGAGCATCTTTGCCACCTCTGGACTGGTGACAGGACGATGTGATATGTCATAACTGGACTTTGGTAATCCCATCCTCACATCCACATTTGGGGTATGTCACTCTCAGCTTTACTTTGAGTTGTAAATTGGTGAACAACGTGATCTGTTTAATGTAATTGCCATCCTCTGCTGGCCCATCTGTCCTCTCATTACCTATCAGTCCCTTCCCCTGGGCATATGACTACCTCTAGATCCCTTGCAGCATACAGAAAGGAGAGAACCAGCAGCATACCTCAGCTTCATTCACGGACATTTCCCTCTGTTACTGCCATTTTATTTACACTTGTGATACATGTGGCCAGCCTCCATCACAATCTCTTTTCAGGTTCCCAAACCAAAAGATGACTTTTGGTTATCATTCATTGATAGATAGATGATAGATAGATAGATGATAGATAGATAGATACATAGATAGATAGATAGATAGATAGATAGATAGATAGATAGATAGATAGATAGATAGATAGATCACAAATCTTTCTTACTTTCCGGTTTCTCCTCAGCTTAGGTAGCATGCTTTCCCATTCTGGGACTCACAGAATAGAAATCAGGGAATGTATTTAGAGCTTCTTGCTTCCCCATCTAGTGCATTCTCACCCTAAAATTCACAGAGAAGCAAGGGAAAGCTCCCCCCGCACCCATTCTCTGTGGTAGTACTTCCTTTACATCATATGCTGAGTTGTCTCTAGCGTTGATTTTTTGTTACTGAATGGTGAAATTGATTCATCTTTGCTCTTATCATGGACCAATTACGGATTAAATGTTCTCCAAAGTGGAAATGTTAGTTTTAAATTCCAAAATATGATTCCATTAGATGAAGTTAAAAAAAAGTTTAGTAAAAGCTCACTAGATTCCAAAAGTACATTATTTCCAAAAGCACTGTTGGAAAAGTAGAAGAAAGTAGGTAACAGTGTTATTCTTTGTGTCCCTTGAATAGGGTTTCCAGATAAATGAAATAAAAATTATAGGATCTTCTTAACTAAAACATAAAGATATTTGTCTCAATTATTTCTCGTGTGTTAAAATATGTTAATTTGTAAACTATTTTGTTAATTTTCAAAGATAGTTTGGCTCATGAAACAGAAAAGCATTCCTTGTTCTAACTTCCTAATCTGGTTCTGCTAATATCTATCTGTATAATATTTTCCTTGTTTCCTTTCTTCTCTTTTATTTAGTTTCTTCACCTTTAATTAGAAGAGCTTGTAACTAAATGCTTTATAAGTTCCTTTAAATCTCGAAAATACTATCATTCAGCCAATCACTTGGATTTGCATAGTATATTGAATAAGAAAACTTTGAGGAGCTTTATAAAAAGAAAAGCAGGGTTTAAGCCAAGGTTAAATGAAAGCAGAGAACCAGCTACCTTTCCAGTCTTCCCTTTCATTGCCTTCCGAATAGCACTTTTCCTTTTCAATCATCCCCTTGGACCAGTCCAAACTTTTCAACAGCCTTGACCAGAGTTACCTATTATATCTTTCATTGGATGCTCTAATTTGTATTTTCTAAAATGGTCCCAAAAGAATGTGTCAAAGAGTATATTTAATATTACACTAAAATGCCTTCTCAGGCACATTAGAAAATTGATACTAATGGCCCTTCTTCTCCAGAGAGCTGGAACGGTGTTAATGGTCCAGCACTTGTCACTGTTTCGGCGAAGTCTAAAATTGTTTCTAAAGGGGTTTTTTTTAAAACAAAATCTGTTCTTAGGATTTTTCACAAGATTCTGTATTGCTTTTTAATGTGTCATATTGTCTCTATTTTGTAAAATATTCATCATGCAACGGTATATTAAAAAGAAAGGAGAATGGCTTGTCAGAAACTTAATTTGTCTTAAGTGCCAGCACCTGAACTGATTTTTTTTAAAATTGAGTCATATCACATAATAAATCCTGAAAATAGCGGTTGAGTTATAATGTCATACAGAGTCCCTGTGCCCTAATAAGGTGTCTGCTTTGTGAAATCATACACTGGTGAGTTGGGAACCTAATGTGGGAAGTGCAAAAAAAAGTGGTCTTTTGCAGCTTCCATTTGCTATCAATTATACTTGCCTAAATCTGCTGGCATTTTAGAATATGATCCATCAGGTCAGCACTTGTCAGGTGAGTAAACTGCTCCCATAGTGCAAATTAGACTTTCAGAAGCAAGTTTTCGCTTCCAGTCCATTGGGGCATTATTTTGCACATTGAAGTGGCAATTTATTAAAATAGTACCCCTGTGGTCTGAATGAAAGAATATGCCTCCTAAACTTCATAGGCTGGTTTTTTTGGACTGGAGGGAATATATGATAAAACTCGGTTCATTCTAGTTTTTTCTACTGCATGGGTCAAGTTATCATTTAAAAAATCACAATAATTATTGTCCATACATTGTGATCAATTACACACACTCTCAAGGTCCTTTAAATTATTTAGTGTACAGTTAATTAGGATAGTAAGTCAATACTGAGTAATTAACTTTTTAAAGAGAAGATTCAGAAAATCAGGAAAATTTTGGATTAATGTTAGATTACAGTGGCATCATTGTAATTTAATAATGCTAAATAATTTATCAATTTCATTTTAAATATGACACATATAGTCATCATTAATACATGTTCTTGAAAGAAGTTATTATAAGTTGAAATACATTTTCTAATTACATTATAATAAAAGATTAACTTTTTGACAAAGTGTTCAGTGTCTATTATTTTAGATTGAATAAGATTGACCATATTTAATTGGTTAACATGATATAAATTTACAGTATATATTCACATCATACAAAGGTTTATATAAGTCATTTAAGCAGATCAATATCACCTGAAATATTATTTAATAATGGGGAAATATTTGAATGGATATAAGTGAATTTAGAGAGTGAATTCTGTATATTGCTGAAGGTAAATAAATCATTCATTAGAGAAAACAAAAAGCACATTGTTTCTTGCTCTGTAGGAGAGGATGAGGGGAGATAGACACACGCAGAGGCACACACGAAGATCACAGTGAAAAGAAAGGAAAAAATTGCCTCATTTTTCCTAAAAAACCAACTAGTGTTTAGTTGCTGTGGCTGTTGTTGTTTTCAAGTAGGTTCAAAGATCAACAGATACCACGTTGGTGCATTTGTTGCAGTTTTGGTTTGAAGATTGTTTAAATTTCATGGGGGGGGGAAGCAAAATGAACTGAATGTAGAAAATTAATAAATATATGTCTACCACAAAAAATTCTACTTTCTACAAAATAAATGCTGTAATTTGAACCTAGATCTGTGACAGCATACTACCTGCTTTTAATCATCATAATAAATTATGTGTGAGAGGGAGGGTAATTACACAGAATCATGAGCTTATTGAATAGTCAACATACAAATGTTTTAGGAATCATTAGATTCAGTCTTCTTATTTTACATTAGAGATAATCAAGCCTGAAAGTGACTCAGTTGAAGACTCATAAGTTTCAGAGGGAAGACTGAAACAAGTCACCTAAAGGCCAGTCTAGTGTTGTTTTTAATACATTTCTCTGAGCCATAAGCTCCAATTGCAGAAACATTTGGAGACAAAAGATTACAAAAAATCTTTATAAATATGTCATCATGTATAAATGTATATACCTATTGCTACTTATTTAACATATTCTTTAGACTGTCCTCACTTACAAAATAAGTGCCTTAACCAATTGATAATTTTACATGTATAGTAAGATTGCCAAAATAAACAGAGACAAGGTATTGGTATTAGTCTCCAATTATGATCTCTAATGTAATGAATTATTCTTTGATTTGTTGATTTCAATGTGTTTTTCCAGCCATGGCAGAATTTAGGCTTATTCCAAGAAGTCCTTGAATCCTTTTATGCCTATGTGTTTTCTCAAAGAAGAGGAATTGGGTCTATAAGTACTGTCAAGACTCTCTATAAATAGTAAAAATTCTGTCATGAGTAAAGAGTATGAATTATGTTAATATATATACACATATACACACACGTGCATGTATGCATATACACATGCCAATGTACATACGTGTTTGTAAACATACACATACTCTTGAAATAATTAAGAAATACTGATACTATTTACTGTCACATGCTATCTTATAAAACAAGATCATCCATTGCTTTAGTGTTTTGTTTGTTTGTTTGTTTGAGACAGAGTCTCACTCTGTCACCCAGGCTGGAGTGCAGTGGCACGATCTTGGCTCACTGCAAGCTCTGCCTTCGGATTGAAGCGATTCTCCTTCCTCAGTCTCCTGAGTAGCTAGGATTACAGGTGAGCACCATCACGACTGGCTAATTTTTTTTTTTTTTGTATTTTTAGTAGACACAGGGTTTCACCCCATGTTGGTCAGGCTGGTCTTGAACTCCTGACATCATGGTCTGCCCCCCTTGACCTCCCAAAGTGCTGGGATTACAGGCATGAGCCACCACACCCAGCCCATTGTTGCTTTAGTTTTAATAACTCTGTCTTATTTTACTTCTCAATGCCCTTTATACATTGTATCTTTTTCATGAGTTATTGATTTCTGACTTGAATCTTAATTATCTTTAAAAATAATTTAAAAGATAATGGTTATTTATCCCAGGCATGCAAGGCTGGTTCAATATTCAAAAATCAGTTAGCATAATCTATCATATGAACTCGCTAAACAAGAAAAAACATATGAACACATCAATAGATACAGAAATTTTTTTTTTACAAAAGTCAATACCAGTCATGATTCATGATAAAAACTTTCAGCAAGTTAAGAATAGAGGATAATGTTTACAACTTGATAAAGAACATCTACCAAAAACCTATAGCTAATATCATACTTAATGGTGAGAAACTCAAAGTATTCCCACTAAGATCAGGAATATATCAATAATCTTCCCTTTTACCACTGCTTTTCAATATCATAATGACATAATGACTAATGTAATAAGATAAAGTGAAATAGAAGATATACAGATTGTTAAGGAATAAATAAAAGTGTCTTTGTTCACAGATGACATTATTTTCTATATAGAAAATCAGAAAGAATCAACAAAAAGCTATTGGAACTGATAAGTAATTATAGCAAAGTTGGTGGATACAGATTGATCCACACAAATGTCAATTGCTTTCTTATATGCCAATAATGAACAAGTGGAATTTGAAATTAAAAACACATTACCATTTATGTGGTCACACCCAAAATGAAATAATTAGATGTAAATCTAAAAAAATATGCACAATATCTTTATCAAGAAAATGATAAAATTCTGGTGAAAGATATTAAAGAAGAACTAGATAATTGGGGAGCTCTTCCATTCTCATGGATAGGAAGTTTTGATATTTTCAAGATGTTTATCCTTTCCAATATGACCTATATACTCAATATAACCATGATTAAATTTAAAACAAGAAAATGATTCTAAAGTTTACATAGAGAGACAAAAGAGCCAAAATAGACAATCCAATATTGAAGAAGAACAAAACTAGAGGACTGATACCCTCCACCTCAAGACTCACTATAATATACAGTAATAAACACTGTATGTTACTGGAGAAAATATAGACAAATAGATCAATGGAACATAATAGAGATCCCAGACATAGACCAATATAAATACAGTCAATTGATCTTTGAAAAAAACAGTAAGGGCAATGCAATGAAGCAAAGATAGTCTTAACAAACGGTGCTGAAAAAATTAGACATTCACACACAAAACAATGAATCTAGACAGACCTTATACCATTCAAAAAATTAACTCAAAACAGATCACAGACTACTACATGTAAATGTAAAACTATCAAACTTCTAGAAGATGACACAGGAGAAAAACTAAGTGAGCAGCAATGATTTGCTTTCCAGCCAGAAATGAATGACAGTATCTGTTGCCTCACATCCTCACAAGAACAATCCATGAAATGTACAATCCATAAAAAAAAGGCATAATCCATTAAAAATCTGTTAATAACCTGGATCTCCTTGAAATTAAGAAAAATCTTCTCTTCAAAAGACAATGACAAGAGAAAAAGAAGATAAGTATCAGTCTAGGAGAAATTATTTGCAAAAGGCATATCTGGTAAAGAAATATTATTCAAAATCTACAAAGAACTCCTAAAACTCAACAATAAGACCATTAACAAACCGATTAAAAAATGAGAAAAAGACCTGAACAGACACAGACGCCTCATTAGAGACGTACAACTATCAAGTAAGCAGTGAAAATATGTTATTTAAAAATAGCAAATTAAAACACCAGTGAGATACTGCTACGTACCAAATAGAATTGCCAAAATCTGAAACACTGACAATACCAAATGCTAGCAAGGATGTGGAGAAACAGGAACTCGCATTCATCAGTAGTGGGAAAGCATATTGGTACTGCTATTTTGGAAGAGTGTTTGGCAGTTTCGTATAAAACTATGCATATTCTTTCCACACAATTCAGCAGCTGTGGCCTTGCACAGTTGTGTTGTGTTTTGTTGTGTTATGTGTGTTATATTTGCACATAGATGTGTGAAGCAGCTTTATTTATAATTGCCAAAACATTAAAGCAACCAGGATGTCCTTTGGTAGCTAAATGAATAAATAACTGTGGTATATCCAGGCAATAGAATGTTACTCTATACTAAAATGAAGTTAGCTATGAAGCATTGAATAGACATGAAAGAAACTTAAATGCATGTTACTGAGAGAAAGTAGCCACTCTGGAAAGGCTACAAACTGCATAATTTCAGCTACAAGACCTTAGTAAAAATGCAGTTACAGAGAAAATAAAAAGATCAGGGGTCGACAGAAAGCAGTGGGGAGAGAGGGATAAATAAGGAGAGAACAGAGGATTTCTAAGACAGTGAAAAATATTCCATATAAGACTATGTAGTACATATATGTCATTATAGGTATATGCTCTTTTATCATGATTCACTTTATTGTACTTTGCAGATATCATGTACTGTGCAGATTTATGGTTTGTGGCAACCCTGTGTGGAACAAATCTGTAGGCAACATTTTTCCAACAGCATGTACTGTGTCACAGTTTGGTAATTGTCTCAATATTTCAAACATTTTTATTATTATCAAATCTGTGATGGTGATGTATAATCAGTGATCTATGTTGTTACTATTAAGATTGTTTTGGGGTACCATGAACTGTGGTCATATAAGATGGTGAACTAATTCAGTAAATATTGACCAGGCACAGTGGCTCACGCCTGTAATCCCAGCACTTTGCGGGGCTGAGGCGGGCAGATCACTTGTGATCAGGAGTTTGAGGGCAGCCCGGCCAACATGGTGAAACCCTGTCTCTACTAAAAAGACAAAAATTAGCTAAACGTGTGTCGGGCTCCTGTAATCCCAGCTACTTAGGACACTGAGGCAGGAGAATCGCTTGAACTCAGGAGGCAGAGGTTGCAGTGAGCCGAGATTGCGCCACTGCACTCTTGCCTAGGCAACAGAATGAGACTCCATCTCATAAATAATAAATAAACATTGTATGTGTTCTGACACTGATGAGTGATTTCCTGTATCGCTTCCTCTCTGCAGGACTTCCTTTTCCCTTAGAAATGACAATATTGTAATTAGGCCCATTAATAACATTACAATGGTCTCTAAATATTCTAATCGCTTTGTACTGGTAGAAGGGCTTGTCTTGAGGTTCATGACTGCTGGCCAATCAGTGTGGTGGCTGCTGAAGTTACTAATAATTCTGTCCCTAGATAATTCCAAGTATTTAATATAAAAATACAACTATTAACTTAATATGTCTATCTTTTCAAAAATTTTCTTTTAATTAAAATACCTGTTATTAACACCGTTTTACTACAGAAATCTGCCAAGAAGTTAGATAAATATCCAAATAGATCTAGATAATTATATATATAGTTATATAGAGAGAGCTATATCTATCTATAATCTATCTATCTATCTATCTATCTATCTATCTATCTATCTATCTATCTAAAATGATGAACTACAATCACATACCCTAAATTTGAAGCCAGGTTCTTTGACCTCTACCTTGAATTTTGTTTTAAGGATGGGACTCTGGACATATCTAGATAGAAAATATGTACTGCCCATATTTCCATCTCTGAACTTTCAGTCTTAGGAAATGCAATATGTTAACTTATGAAATCAAAAATAACTTTGTTATTAAAATTTTAAATGTAAAATTTGAGGGTAAAGTTATTTTTCTTCCTCATATAGCAAAACTTGTGCCAATACAATTTTTTTTAGTTTACATTATCCTTGCACACACCTTTCTCAGTTCCTGTGACACCTGTACATTGATTTCATATGCTGTAAGTAGAAATAAATTTTAATATCTAATTCCTATCCTTTGTTTCAATTCAGTATTTCTGCAGTTAACTATTCCGAAAACAGCTGCGTCCCTTGATACTTCCATGTACTAAATGCAAAAAAAAGTAGACAAAATTTAACATGATTGTTATATTCAAGAATTCATGACATTTACATGTGTCACAAATATTGTATTTTAAAATCCCTGTGCTAACAGAAGTCTCATGTCCTCATGCATTTGCCTTTCTAATACATAAGAAATTTAAAATTCAGTGCTGCCTCAAGAGTGTGGAAGCTCATTCACCTTCTCCAATACCCCTCCCAAACACATTTACTTTGCTGAATATGCTAAACTGGACCTTAAATTTGCTGCCTATGTACATGAGAATGAAAACCAGATGTCCATTGATAATGGTATTGCTGATGCTGACACTTTGTTAAACGAAAATTCTTCCAGCGTTGCTGAAGAAGCAGAAAATTTAATGTCTCTTCTTTGAATGAGTTTTACCTTTTTGTCTGGAAATTCTGTGTGGCTGAGTCGACCCACAGAGATGTAAGCATTCCAGGACTCAGGAAGATTATAAATAGTTGCCTAACAGTAACACAGTAATTATTCTAACATGGGGTTATATAAAGTCCAGTGCTCTAAGTTGATCACAAGGCAAAAGCTAGAAAAACAAGTTAGACTCACTTTAAAAAGAGCATTAATCAGTCCATACTGCATTTTTTACCATCAGACTATATTTTGTTTTTCAAAAAAGTTAACTCACACATTCAAATGCTTTGCAAACACTCTGAAATATATTGTGTAGTGAACCATTCTGACCTTTTAAAAATTCTTCATCTCGGTTGGCCAGTCATTTCAGTCTTTGCAACAGGTTACTGTACTTTTTAATAGGAAGAGAAGGAAATGGTCAGCTCTTTCAAAATCTTGCTTAGAATACTGAAAAGGTCAACAAACTACAGCGGGGGAATATAAAAATGAGACAATTGAAATCTGATACCTCATTTTTATGATGAAGATTTTTGCAAGCATTGAAAATGTCACAACATGAAGTCAATTTTTAGGAATAGACCGGGACACAGCACATCATCACCATACCATTAGCCTGTGGTCTCAACTTTGTGATTAAAAAACATACAGCTGTTTTTTCTTTTGTTATTTTTATCAAAGATATATTCAGTGAGAATGCAGAACAGTAAAGAACAAGATTCAGTGGTTCTCAACCGGCATTGATTTTGCCCCCTCAGGGGATGTTTGGCATCTGTTAAAGTCTGGAGATACTTTTGATTGTCAGGACCTGGGGCAGGGGGTTGCTTCTGGCATATAAGAGGCCAGAGATGCTGCTAAACATCGTATAATACATGACAGCCCCTATAACAAATAATTAATCGGGCCCAAAATGTCAATAGTGCTGTGATTGAGAAAATTTGTGCTAGAAGAATGTAAAATTTAGGATTTTTTTAAATCAAATTACATTTCCCTTCAACATAAAAAGCTTTCATTATATTAAATCTGTATCAACAAAGTCCTTTTTATACAAAGAGTGCACAATAAATGTCTAAGGCTTAAGAAGAGATAAAACAAAGCAAAGCAAAATATCTATTGCTGCTGGTGGTAGTTTTATATAAAAATAGAAACTGTGTGTAATCAAAAATAGACATTTAGACTGAACAAACCTTAAATTATAAATTACTTTTTGAAATGGCATTTGTAAAACTACTGCTTTTCCTTTTAAAACTGTGAAGTAAAATTTTTAGTAATTAATATATTAGGCAAGAAGACAAAATATCAGGTAGCATTAGTGGACCATCGATTTAAGTTGAAAATGTTAAAAAATAAGAAAATAAAGAACTAGAAACAACACATGTAAAGCACTACTACATGTCTCTTTAGTGCTATTACAGGCTATTTAGTTTTATAACACCTCCAATCTATTGTCTTCCACTAAATCCAACTTCTTGAAAGGGAGCACCAATCATTCTATCTCTTGGCTCAAATCTTTCAGAACCTCTACATTGCATAGAGCAGAGGTCAGGGAAGGTTTTTCATAAAGACCCAGATATTAAACATTTTAAGTATTGCAAGCTATATAATACCTGCTACCACTACTCAACTCTGTGGCTGTAGTGTAAAAGCATATACAGACGATATGTAAACAAATGATATGACTGTGTTCCGATGAACCTTTCTTTGAAAAAACAAGAGAGGCTGAATTTGGCACAAGGACAGTAATTTGATCTAATCTTAACGTTAAAGTTCAAAATCTTTTCTGTGACATACATTTGGCCTTTGTTCAATTCTCCCTTTTCATCTCAAAGCTTATCCATACTCTACTGTATCTCATGCTCCAGGAATACAAACTATTAGCAGTTCTTTGAACAAGCATGTCAGCTTGGTTCATGCTTTGTGACCCCACATCGCTTCATCAACCTGGTAATGATTTCCAGGTGTTTGGTAGAAACCTATTCCAAGTGAATACTCATATGAAACATCACCTAAAAATACATTTCCATCCCTCACTCCTTGTCCCTTGCTTTTAGGCTTGGTCTCAGACTGCTGTGTCTCAGTGTACCCTCTGTGGACTGCTACTGTTCAATTTTAAATAAATAACTGAAATGTATTTACATATCCTTCCATGCTAGATATGAACAAGTGGTATAACTAACTAGAACATAACACCTTGCCTGAACATCATAGACATAAAATAATTGCTTCTTTGGCAAAGTAAATTTCAGTCCAATTTAAATGTGAAAATAATTTTCTGCCAAGATAGGCTCCACTGAGTTTCACAAGATGTAACCATATATAAAATATGGCACTGCTTAAGCTCTAGCTTAAAAATAATGCATATAAGTCATGATTAGTCACAATATAAGCATTTCAGCTTTAAAATAATCAAAGTGGAATTTAAAATATAGAACCATGGAGAACACAGCAAATGAAACACAATTTAAGAAACTTAAGAAAAAGTGGTAAAATAAAACACAGATGAAATTATAGTTTAAGGAAGAGGAGGAAAACAACAAAAAAAATCCATCAGTCTGTGATATTATCAAGTCTCTAGGTATAAAATTTACAAGGTAGGTATTAATATTTATCTTTATACTTAAAATAATTACTTATACTTAATTACTTTATACTTATATTTTATACTTAAACTCTTAATGGTAAAAGCTGCAATTACTTTTGCACTAAAGTAATAGCAATTATTTATTTCCCATTGTAATCACAATGGCTTTGTCCAGTTACCAAGCAGTAACTGGCACTGATGTATCCACAAACGTATTCTAAATCTCTTATGAAAGAATGGATGATTTTGAGTATAACTTACCTTACAATTCTGTGAATTTTGAAATTCCATTTGTATTACACTGTTTCTGCATCAGATTCTCGAGAAGTGATCTTTCGGTTCTCAAATTAAAGCGGTCCCTAAGGTGGAAGTCCTATTCCCTCATTTATTTTGTTAGCGATCTATTTTCTGATTTCTTGGCTTTTGCTGTGAATTGAAAAGCATAAATATTGGTAATGTTTTAAGTGGTTTATAGAAGAGCTATGATCTTGCTATGCCTCACTTCAAACCATTTAGGAAACAAATGTAAAGGCTATTCAGGGAAGGACTTCAAATTGATGAAGGCAGTAGAGTGACTGAAGAAAGAAGTATGTTGGAGGTAAATCTGTAACTCTTGGGAAAGCAAGAAATAAAACACTAGTCAGCCAAATGTTTAAAAGTGTAACCCTCACTAGAAATGAGAAGTCATTTAGTGATATGCTCAGATTTGGTGTAACTGAGAAATAGAAGGAAGTCAGAGAAAAGACAATTTGGGTAGAGCACATGAGAAACTTCCTGATAGTGAAAACTGCTGGAATATGGAATTACCCTTCAAGGGAAGTGGTAGAAGTCACATCACTTGAATGGTTGAAATCAAGAGAGACTAAACACCATTGAAAGTTATTTATTTGTTGATGCTGCATAGCAATTGTTAAGGTCTCTAAGGGAAGTGTTTTATCAAACAGATGAGATTTCTGAGGCTCTCTTCAGTTGTTCTGAGTTTCTGTTTCCCAAACTTTATATACAAAGAACAAAAGAACAATATGTTTTATCTCCTATTTCCAAATAGTTATATTTTTAAAATAACAGAATATTATTCTTAACAAAACATACTTGAGTAGTCTATAGATGGTATATTCTTTATTTTGTCCCACTTTAAGTGAAAAAATAAAAGAAATTTGCCATCACAGTTCCTAAGGACTGTGTGTCCTTATTTCCATACATTATTGTATACACTAAAACCACTTTATATTTTTCAGGTTTAGTTTATGGATTCATAATATGGTGATCTACAGTGATATAATTTTTATAAAGGTTGGATGAACCATAAAACAATATAAAATATAATTTGGTAAAGGCTAATTACATAGTGTAGATTATACTGTTTTCATCTTCACAGCTGAGATTACTACCTCATTCTAAATGGATTATATATTTAAGTTTCTTTTTTCTTGTAGTGATGATGATTTGTGCTAATATAGCACACTCTCGTAGTTATTCTTGTGTCTTAGCCATTGTGAGGGAGGAAGGCAATGGCAATAAAACAGTGATGCTCATCTGGAACTGAATCATAGCTTTAGTGAACATAATAGAAGAGCTTCCTAATTGATTTGAGTAGCTGTATATGTATGTGCATATATATGTGTGAGTTTACACATACATGTTCACAAATAATTAAATCTCACAAAAAATTTAGACCATTATTGGCCAGTTTTCTCAATTTAATTATGAGGAAACTTCAAGGTTGGACAGAAAAGCACAAATCTATTTAAAGATTGTTCTAAACATTACCTACTTACCATGTTCTACCTGAAGCAGCAATGAATCTTCAGCAGAGATAGAATGGGCTGTTTTTCAAACAGAATGGCAGAAAAAAAAATGCCTAAGTTCATACATATTATTGAGTGCCTCATAATGCAACTATAAAATTCTGCAAACCTATTTGGGGTAATTCTAAAGCGAGAGCCAAGTGCAGACCAACAGGAACTGTGATAACAACATCATTTGGCTAATGTGCTGTTTATGTATACAAAATGCTTTGCAAATGGTAAGGGGAAAAATCACCAGCAGAATAGTTTCTAAAAGCATCTTAGTTTTCTAAAGCCATACTTATCTAAAACTGTAACAAAGAACAGCAGGAGGTGTGTGACAATGAAGCCAGTACAAAGTGAACGAAGTTTCAGCCAAATGTCAAAATATAACGAAAGAATTTCTGAGGCAAAAGAAAAAAATATATTGGGAAATGGGAATACAGTAGTTTTATAGAGATTTGGAACTTTAAATTATTCAAAACTGGTACAATCAAAACTAAAACATGTGCATGTGTACCATCTGCTTGCCTCCAAAGAGGAGTCTTTGGAGAATTAATTTCAGCTGCCAGAGTTGGAGAAAAGGAAACTGGTCTCTAGTTTATCCAAATCATTACTTGAAAACAGGAACTCAAGAACAGAGAAGAGACTTGGGCAGTCTGGCTGTCTCCATGGAGAGATATTCCTTAGAGAGTTCAGCAACTGCAGAAAAATACAAGTTGAGAGAAATGAGGTACAGCCTGCAAAGTCAAATTGAGACTAAGAGAAGTGTTTGTGCTCCAAAACATGCTTTAAGAGTGGTTAGTAGTACTTAAATAGAGATTTAAACTCTCATAAATATTTTGTATTGAAGTAAACAAAGTTTTCTAGTAATGCTAAATCATGATTTGTTAAGTTATGCTTAAGCCAGACATCTTTTCCTCCTGCTCTACTAACAAGAAAGTAGAACCTGGTATTTGCTGCCTAATTTGTAAAATGAAGCATCAGTGCTCCGGGGAGTTATTAAGTCCCTATGTCTAGTAAATCTTTATTTAACAGCATGAGTACTTTCAGTTGTGAAACTAAAGGACCTGTCTACATCTGTAGTCTTTGCTTTTAAAATAAACCATAAACAAATAGTTATTGTGTTTCTACAAGTACAATAATATAAAGAAGTATAAGTCGTAGTCTGGGATTTTAATAACTCTAAATTTAATAGTTAGAATTAGACATACATGTTTGAAAACTTAACCATAAAAGAAGTCAATAGCAATTCAAAAAATGTCAAAAGACATCATATGACTAATTACTAGTCAAAAACTACATATTATAGGGATTGCATATTCAAAGAAAGATGAAATCATCTGTGGGTTAAAGTAGATACAAAAGACTTTCTAGGTATCAAATTTTAACTGAGTGGATGAAGAGGCTAGCAATTAGTGAAAATAAGCTATGAAAAATCCAAGAATGGCACAGGTATTAGTTTTACTCACTAAAGAATATCATGGATAAATTAAGTGATGGATGGAATGATGGGTGTATGGATGATTGATAGATAGATAGATGATTAGATAGATAGATAGATAGATAGATAGATAGATAGATAGATAGTAGATAGACTGTTTTTCAAGTACAACAGCTCCACTAGGTGAGACATATACATGATGAATAAAATTTATCTTTGAGAGTCTAGATTATTCACATTTTTGAACCACATTATTATTGGTAAATACCAATAGCAAATACACACACATTGATATAAAAAGTCTTTCTGATGTACAGAACTGAAAAATAAATCATCTTACAAGGAGTATATTTTACCAGTTCAAGTAAATTGGGATATTAAACATTAAATTATCCATAAAACTATATCCAGTTTGAGTAACAGAAACTTACAGGATATAAATTTGAGTGCATGAAAAGTAGCTTATTAGCCCAGTAAATAATATAATGATTATATAAATATTTTTAAATGTCCTTTCAAATAGGAAATTTAAGTTTGGGAAAATAGAATAAAAGACTGTGTTTGGTAGTAAACATGATGCTCACATACTAATGTTCATATATTGAGCAACAAATGTGCTTTAGGCACTATAGAATATCCCCACTATATATTATCTAATTTTGCAACTATACTATGTGTTACATATATTTACCCTGTTTTTACATGAGTTAATTAGGTTCAGAAAGATTAAATAACTAGTTCAACATCCAGCAATTGAAAAGTAGGAAAGCCAAAACTACAACTCAGGTTTGTTGAGTGCTAGTTTTACCTGGCTAACCTTACTTGTATACTGGTGCAAGATGAGATGATGATAAGGAAGCATGCTCAGGTGAATGGACTTCTACATGATAGAACTCTGCTCCTCCTATAATGTCATGAGCTTTGTTTGAGTAAAAACAATAATGACATATAAAAAAGTGAAGCATTAATGAACATGGCACTGCAAAGAGCAGGTCTACGAGAAGAGAATCACATCTCTATTAATGTAGTAAAGTCTGTGTGTAAAAAGGAAACATATTAACACTACTCATTCTCATTCACCTGGCTAAATATGATGAGAATAGGTGCTTAGCAATATTTTCCAGTTTTTTGTTTGTTTGTTTGTTTTTTGAGACGAAGTCTCGTTCTATCTCCCAGGCTGGAATGCAGTGGTGCAATATTGGCTCACTGCAGCCTCTGCTTCCCAGATTAAAGTGATTTTCCTTCCTCAGCCTTCAAGGTATCTGGGACTACAAGCGCCTGCCACCATGCTTGGCTAATTTTTGTCTTTTTAGTAGACACGAAGTTTCACCATATTGGCCAGGCTAGTCTCGAATTCCTGATCTCAAGTGATCTATCTGCCTCGGCCTCTCAAAATGCTGGGATTACACATGTGAGTCACCATACCAGTCCTATTTTCCAGTATTTTAACAGTAGTACACCATAAATCATTAACAAACCAACTCTCAATTGTAGAAGAGCTTCTCAGAAATTCAAAAGTCAGTGAATTAATATCAAACCTGTAATCTGATAGTCTGATAAAAGAAATAAATTTATTTTATCCTCTGACAAAGAAATAAAAGCAAACATTTTAAGAATGAGAGAAATAAAAAGCATAGCAATCATGGAATCTCATTCTCATGGTAATGAAAGGTGATGTGGTCTAGGGACTTTATGTATAAGGTTCCTTAAAAACCATCTACTTTGGTTCACTTATTTATAGATAAGAAAAGTAAAAGCTAGAGAATTATAGACACACAGACCCTCCAAGCTTATAATTGTGGTTTCTTAACATATATTTAAACTATATGGTTCTTGTGTAAGATCACCAAAAATGATTTAGAGACATATTAGTTTCAGGCACTTTTAAGTGTTTTTTTATTTTAATTAGAAACTCTTCAATATACAAAACTGAAATTGGTTCCCTAATCGTTTCCTTGTAAAGTTACACAATTTGAAGGTTTGTGTGTATGTGTACCTGTGACTTTTTAAAGTTAGATGCTGTATCAATGATAACCAATGCACTAGAAACTAACATGCCACCGCAGCTGTCTACATAGTTGGATTCTGTATCAACAGTAATGTGAAGATTCAATGTTCATAAGAGCTAGGATAGCTAGAGCTAGCTTAAAAATCATCATAGTACTTAAAATGATTGTAAAAAAAAATCAGTCTTTACATTTTATGTATCCTCAAAGCTAAATTATGTGAATAATACAAAACACTATAAAAATAGTAGTGTTAGAAGCAAATTTGATTTTGTGCCCAGCCTGTAGCTACCCAACTCTTTTACATCCCACAATTAACAAGTATTTTTTTTTTAATGGCACAAACCAGCTTTCCCATTGGTGAATGTCCAATTTCTACCACCTGTTTGTGAAAATTACATCATAGAACTTTAAACCTGGCAACAATTTTGTGATCATAATATAGACTTGATTTAAAAGAAAATTAGTTGGCTATAGGTAGAAAATCACATGGGACAACAGTCTCTTAAAATATGGCAACTCACCTCTGGTTTCGTTCTATTAAAAGGATAGTTATTTCTATACAAGTCACCACAGTGGAAAATCAGAGACAATAGGCTTGAATCATCTGAAGGCTCTGAGAAGCCTTCAGCATAATTTTGTTCATTCCAAGTCAAGTAAAAAGTGTCTTTGATTTTCTTAAACTCCAGTTTTACGGAAATATTAACATGTAACATTTGCCTTCCTTACAGTCATTAGACAAATGCCAACCTAGTTTTAGAAGAAACGCATTTTCAGCTGAAATCGAGCCAAGTTGTCCTAGTTAGTTATGTTAAAGAGAAACAGAAATTAATCAGTCTAATATTAGGGCACAGCTGTTTTTTGGAATGTTTCTTTGATTTTCAAGAGTTTATGTTTTAAAGAGTTATTATTAATCATAATGGTGCGCCTGGAAGTTGAGAGAAAAGCACAGTTTAAGCAAGCTGGCATTCACAGAACAACAAAACAGTTTATTCCTTCTGGTTATGACCCTTGAGCAAGTCCTCTCTCATCCCCAGAAGTATCAAACCGAGGTATTATATTACTATGGAGTATAAACCTAGGGGAACCAGAATACACTGAGGGAATTCAAAGTTTGATGTTGCCTTGTATAGTTCAGAACTGGCAGGGAAGAATTCTACACTTCCAAGTCATTATTACAGTTAGAAAATTCATTAACAGAACATAATGACTTAGTAATAGTCTTCAAACCAACAGTAAATACCTTTTTATAAGCACTGTGTTTAACTTAATAACCCTTTTAGTTCAAAGGCAAAGGTTTGTGTCATCCTTAACTGACAAACACTTATATTGTCTCTTGCTGAGCAGCTGAGAGCAGGTTAATGTACTGTCACAATAGCACATTTTTTTTAACTTTTTTTTTCTCATATGGTTGAGGATTGCATTTGCATCAGTATCAAGACACATGGTATAATTGGAGGGTTCTGGGCCATGAAAGCATATCAAGCTGTTAGACCTTTGATATTTGCTTAAACATTGTGGGTACTAGAAGTGGAAAAGATGCCCTAGTTTCAATGCCAATGCATCACTTCATCCCCTCAAGCTGCCTTTTGTAATTGTCAGTTCAATATCAGTAGCAAGGTCAGAAACTGTAAAGAGTTCATTACAGATTTCCTTCCTTCTAATAACCTAAGAGTGCAAGAAGGCATGCCTGAAATTTATTAATTTTTCCACTATTTAATCTTCCATTTTAGACTAGATCATCCTCAGTTTCTCAAAAGCTACACCTATGTCTTTAATGTTTATAATTTAACATTCAAGACTACTTCTTACACATTCAGGCAATAGAGAGTTTTTTAAAGTTTCATAGTAAGTGACAAAAGGTATAAAAGGAATTAGGTATTGACCAAAGGAAATGAAAACTCTTAATCTTCAGGTAGGGGTATGAAAATATAATAATTTTATGTTTTATAATTCCACCAAAATATTTGCCTTTTTTTTTTTTTTTTTTTTTAACGAGACTGAGTTTCACTCTTGTTGCCCAGTCTGGAGTGCAATGGTATAATCTCAGCTCACTGCAACCTCTGCCTCCCGGGTTCAAGGGATTCTCCTGTCTCGGCTTTTCCGAGTAGCTGGGATTACAGGAATGCCCCAGCACGCCTGGCTAATTTTTGTATTTTTAGTAGAGATGAGGTTTATCCATGTTGGTGAGGCTGGTCTCAAACTCCCAACCTCAGCTGATCGGCCTGCCTTGGCCTCCCAAAGTGCTGGGATTACAGGCATGAGTCACTGTTCCTGGCCCTGCATTTTCATCTTTTTAAGTAAACAAATCTTTGTCAGTCCTTTTTAAGTAAACAAATCTTTGTCCATTCCTGGCTATGGACACTGACAACTAGAAGTAAACACAAAATATTTTTAGAGCACAAAGAACCCATAAGATTCACTAATATAACAAGCATTTCTTAATACCATGTGTCCTGCATTGTGCCAAGTATGCATTATTTTATTCACGTCTCACAATAAGCCAATACAGTTTTAGCACACATACTATGGATGAATAAACTGAGGCTTACAAGTTAGGCTTCTGATTGCCAGAGGTCTAGTAAGTGTCAGAGCCAGAATGTGAATCCAGCTGAGCTTTATGCAACACCCATGTTGTTAATTAATCAATATTAATTCATAACAAAGACATGTGGCTAGACTAGGTATCGGCTCACACAATTTCTTAGACCAGACTTAAATTGATTGTGAAGTCTTAGTAAAATCACTTCTTAGTGTTTTCCAGAATTCATATGTGTAAAATAATGAGGTCGTTTGAGTTATTTCCTGAACCCCTCAATTCAAAATTCCTAGCTTATGCTATCATAAACTAAAGAAAGCTTGTAAGGTCTGATTCACTCATTTTCCTTTCATTCAAAACTATGATTTATGCAATGTCCTATTTTAAACTATAGAGCACTGTACTCCAAAGTAATGTATTTTCAGGGCCTACTCAGTGCAATTTGAACACTTCATAAGAAGTCACATAAGAAAACATTTCTGGGTCAGCAGCAACGGTTGCAAATCAAACAAGCTGCTGAGGCCAATAGAATTCTAAGTGTAAGCATCCAAATGCCAGTTAACAGCTGACTAAGCAAGAATCTCTGAGACTACACTAAAGAATTTAGAAAAAGAATTTTGCTATATGAAAGTGCTTGTGTCTTTTCTTCCTCATTAGCAAAAAAAGTCCTCATTCTCATAGCTAGGTAATACTATTCACATAAAATGAGATACATTTATGTGTGTGTGTATAATGTACATACATAGTATCATATCCAAATATATGTATTTAATATTTAGGCTCACTGTTCCTGGAGAGAAAGGAAGAAACAAGGCAGGATATTGCAAATATTAAATTATTCTTTCTCATTTGTTATTAATATTCCACAAGTTTTCCAAATACTTAGATTACAGGTTAAAGCTTGCATTTAAAACTCAAATTTTTATGTAGCATTTTAAAATGAGAAGGCATAATTTCCATATTGTACAATAAATACATAAAGAAAACTCTATGCATTTCAAAATTTTGAGAATCAATTTCAATTTTATGCTGATACTTCTTTCAGTAATCATATGCTGATTGATAAATGTTAATATTTTTAAATTTCCATTAATTCCCTTTTTTACCTATTGTATGAATCACAATTTAAAAGAATAAAATATTACTTTCATTTACTGAATACATTTTATGCACTACCACCCCATAGATTATTTTCCATAAGAAAGTAACATTGGGGATAAAAAGTGAAACAAAGAGGGAAGAGAAGAGGTAAATCTGTTTCCAAAAGAAAAATGCAACTCTGAATATGTGTCAGTTCCTCTAAAATAGGAGTCATAGGTGCTATTTTCTAATTGCTTTGAAATAAGGCCTTGAAATCATCCTGGCTGCTTTTGTTCTTAGAAATACTAAGGGATACCTGGCCCTTATGGACTGTTTGAAGAAAAGTTATGAAACTCCAACAGAAATAAGAAGGATATATGCTAATTATTTCATCATGCAATAACTGGAATGTTCTGGTAAGACATTAGGGACTGCATTAGGTAATGGCCGTAAGTAAAGAATGGAGCCATGGGTTCATTTTAAAATGAGAATGGTGCTATCTATTGTACAACACATGTTAGGAAGCATTAAAGGGTTAATATATAAGAAAGCCAGCATTGTGTCAGGAAAACTGCGAGTACTAAATGAAGGAAAGTTGTTATGAATAATGGAGGTAGAATTGAAGAAGTGAAGGAGCAACCACGATGGTGGAAACAGAATTTTTAATAAAAACTGGGAACTCAACTGTGAAATAAAAAAAGACACCATCTTTGACTGGAGGAATTTACAATTTATTAAATAAGTTATTATCCCTAGTGAAAAGATAAATGACAATGCTAAGTATGGGGAAATATTGGAGAGATCCCTCACCCAGGTTAAAGAATCAGGAAACACTCTCTAGAAAATAAAGTCTAATCTGAAATGGAAAACAATCTCTATTACATATCAGCTGTATACACTTTGGCAAGTTGATTAACTACTCTGATCTGAACATTTCAAAGTCCAATAAAATTGGATTACTCTGGATACCTCATATAAATGGAATAATACAGTATTTTTCCTTTAGAGACTAATGTATTTCACTTAGCATAATGTCTGCAAGGTCTATCCCTGTTGTACCATGTTTCCAAATTGTATTTATTTTTAAGGCCAAATAATATTCCATTGTATGTATATACTACATTTTGTTCATCCATTCATCCATCTATTGAAACTTAGGTTGCTTCTGTAAACATGTGTGTACAAATATCTCCTCAAGTCTTTGCTTTTAGTTATTTGGGGCATACAATGTGAGGTGGAAGTTCTGGATTATATAATAATTTTGTTTCTAATTTTTTGAAGAATTACCATACTGTTTTCTATAGAGGCTGAAACATTTTATATTCCCATGAAGGTTACAATTTCTCCATATTCTAACCAATTTCTTTTTCTCCACAATGCATTCACTAATTTATGTATTCATTTAAACATCCATCTTAGTGATGTAAAGTATCTCATGGTTATGATTTGCATTTCCCTAATGATTAGTGATATTGAACACTTGATTCTTGAAAATTTGAATGTCTTCTTTGGAGAAAGCTATTTAAGCTTTTGAATTGTCTAATGGGGCTATTTGGTTTTTGGTTTTTGAGCTGGATGAGTTTTTTATACACCCTGGATATTAACTTTTTATCTGATATATGATTTACAAATATTTTCTCTTATTCTGTGGATTGCCTTTTCACTCTGTTGATAGTATCTTCTGATATACAAGTTTTAAATTTTGATAAGTGCATTTTTTCTTTTGTTGCATGTGATTTTGTTGTCATATTCAAGATATCATTGCCAAATGTAATGCCATGAAAATTTTTTTCCTGTATTTTCTTTGAAGAGTTTCACAATTATACCTATTATGTTTAAGACTTTGATCTATTTTTAAGTTAATTTTCATATATAGTATTTGATAAGGGTACACATTTTTTAATTTATATGCAGACATCCAGTTTTCCAAACACCATTAGTTTAAAATTCTGCTTTTACCCCACTAAATGTACTTGGAACCCTTGTCAAAAATCATTTGACCATATATATAAGGGTTTATTTATGATCTCTCTGTTCTATTTGGTCTACCTGTCTGTTTTTATCCCACTATTGAATTATTTTATTTATTGTGAATTTACAGTAACTTGTGAAATAAGAAAGTATAAGACATCCAACTTTGTTCTTCTTTTAAGATTGTTTTGGATGTTCTGTGTATTTGAGACTCCATACAAATTTTAGAATTGATTTTTCTATTTCTGCATAAAACATTGTAGAAGTTTTGAAAACGATTTCATTTTGTAGATCACTCTTGGTAGTATTAAAATCTTAAATATCTCTGATACATGAACATGTCCTGTTTTTCGATTTGTTGGTATTATTCTTATGTTTTTAGCAATGTTTTGTAGCTTTTAGTAAAAAAAAAATGTGGTTTTCTTCATTAAGTTTAAATATTTTATTATGTTAAATGCTATTGTAAATAAAATTATTTCCCTTAATTTCTTTTTCAGGTCGTTTATTGTTATCATATAAAAACACAACTGATTTCTACTTGTCAACTTTGTAAACTGCAATTTGCTGAATTTATTTATTTGTTCTAAAAATGTGTTTGTGGAATTGTTAGAGTTGTCTGGTTATAAGATTCTGTCTTGTGAGCTGTATACAGAGATAATTTTACTTCTTCCCTTCTAATGTAGTTGTCTTTTATTTATTTTACTTTTCTAATTGCTCTGTAGGATTTCTACTTTGAAGGTAACTAGAAGGGATGAAAGTAAGCATTCTTGTCTTATTCCTGATGTTACAGGAAAAGTTTTCATTCTTTTATTATTAAAAATTATGCTATCTGTGGGCTTTTTATATATGACCTTTATTTTGTTGAGATAGTTTCACTCTATTCTTATAGTTTCTTCGTGTATTTCTTTTGCTCTCTTAGCATATTCAAGACAGATGTTTTAAAGTCTTTGTCTAGTAAGTACAATTCCCGTATTTCTTCAGGAATGATCTCTAGTGATTTAATTATTTCTTTAAATGTACATTTTTTTTCCTGTGTCTTTTTTTATGCCAGTGACCTTTTGTTGAAAATTGAACCTTTAAAAATCAGCCACCTGTCCAAATCTTTGCAGTCTGTCTATATTCAGGATAAGACCTTTACTCTGAGCCTTAGAATCATTCTTGTGTAAAGGCTTATAGTCTTCTCAGGTCTTTTCTGGGCGTGTTTCTCCTAGGCCTGTGTGTGTACTTCTTTCTGTTTTGCTTACATACATGGTTGTTTTAAAGTCTCTTTATTTCTTAGAGTCTAATCCCTATTTCTTCTTGTGGTCTTAACTGTTCTATTGTATTCTTCTACCAGTGATCTCTTGCTCCAGGCATCTCCTTTGTAGTTTTCAAGGTCTACAGGTAAAGACATAGTCTGTAATTTGAGATGTGCCAGGTTTGACTGTCTGAGCTCCAGTTTAACCAACACAGAGCCCAATAGACCAATTCCTCAGGCAGCCAGCAGGCAGGCTTGAATGTCATTAATTCGTTCTCTCTGCTTTTCTATAGTTCTCAGAAAGGAACCAGGGACTGAAACAACACTTCCTTCAAACCACATCATGCTGCACCAGGGAGGAAGTGGGTCCAGGGTTTGTAAAATGCAACCCAATTTCCTTTTAAATGTGAATTTTTCATAATTGGACATTCATTTGATTGCTATAGATCTGTGACTGATTTCCAGATCTTCTGTAAGTTACTTTAGCCAGTCTCTAGGAATATTTTAATGTTCTGTGGAAGAACAAGGGCCTGGAGCTTCCTAGTTCTCCAACTCACTGATGTTACTCCTCTAGTAAGTAGTTTTACCCATTTATATTATGATGGAAATCTTGATTTCTTTATAGTATATTTTATTTTCATTGATTAATCCATTGAATATATGTGTGTACACATTAAATGTGAATATAGAATAGTGGAGTAGTAAGGGAAAGTTCTGCCTTGAAGGGAATTAGCAGCAGCAAAGACAGACAACTTTGCTAAGGGTCTTCATAATGAGAAAAAGCAGACAATTGATACAATAACTGATTGGGGATATAGGTTATTTTTCTTTTAAGTTGAGAGAATTATATTGTTTATGAATCCTAATGAAAATCACCATCTAGAGAGTGAAAGTCTGATTATATTCTAGAGGGAGTGAGGGAGGATGCCAGAATGATATTATCGAAGAAGCAAAGGATAGTATTCACTAGATAATTGGAAGGGTTGACTTCTGATATGAGTGGGAAGAATTCATCCAGTGTGACTGGAGGGAAAGCACAGTATGTGAGCAGAAATGCAAAAGTGTCTGTATATGTAATTATTGAAGTTTGTAGAAGTACTCTTATGGATGTTTCTATTTTTTAGTCCAATTTGAAGGCAATGAATTTCAGTAAGAGTGAGAATAAAAATAAGAGGATGGATGTTTATAAAGGAAACAAAAGGCAATTGATTTTTATCTGGGAAAGGGAGAAAGGAAGGAACAAGGAAATGTAGTACACCTGCCTGGCAGAATTAAGGGCTTGATAGTTGTTTGTGGTCCTAAATTTAAGGTGAAACAACTCAATATGATTGTTTTTCTCCAGCGACATTCACCTACTGAGGTACAGTGACTAAATGTTATAGGATGAGTTTTAACCAGATTTAAGGTTTGGTCAAAAGAATGTGAGGAGATAAAAAACAAGCAAGAGAATTAAAAGCATTTAGGCAGACAGTAGCATGTTCATAGTAACATATTCATAAATGTATTTTTTGAATCTCCAAATATTTAATAATTCACTATGGAGCACTAACTATGTTCAAGACGTATTTCATCACTTGGAAAACATCAGTAGAAACAAAGACCACCCTTATGAAGCTTACATTCTAATGGAGGGAGATGGACTATGAATAAAAATATACAATACACTACAATATATTAATATTGTGTTAACAGATGAGTTCTATTGGAAAAAGAGTAGAGGAATAAAAGTTGGATCAAATATACTAGTTTGGAGGATGCAAAATTATTTAGAGCAGTCATCATTTACCTCATCAGGAAAATATGACCTAAGCAACAATTTGAAAGTTAGCACTGCAAATATCTGGAGGAAGAGCATTCTAAAACTGTGACCGCTAGAGAAAAGGTCTAAGATTGGAAGTGTGCCTGACCGTTTAAAGGGATAGCAAGGAAGGTAATATGTCTGGGGTGTAGTGAGAATGTGAGAGCATAGCAAGAGATTAAGTCAAAGAAGTAAAGGGTCTGGGGGAAGAAAATCACGCTTGCCATTTCAAGAACTTTGGCTCTTCATTTACATGAAATGAGCAGTCATTGCCTAGTTTTAAGCAGAGAAATGATATGATTTCTCCTCACTGTTAAAAGGATCACTTTGACTACTGTATATGGAACAAACTCTATAAGGCAAGGGTGAGGCAGGGAAGTTTCTATATTGGTCAGCATTAACTAGCTTATGCTGAGATAACCAAGCTCCAAAATCTCAGTGCTTATATAACAAGATGTATTGCTCATTCAAGTTAGCTGTTTGCTGGGATTAGCTATGGTTCAGTACACTGGGTCTCCTTCATTTTTAAATTCAGGATAAAGGGGCAGATCATATCTTGAGCATATCATTCCTATGGTAAAATGAAGAAAATAAATGGAGGCACTACACAAATTGCTCCTTAAGAGGATCCCAGGAAATACTACCTGGCTTACCCATGAATTTTATTAGCCAACTCTTCTCCTTCGTGGAGTGGCACCACAAGCCGGATTGGCTGCATAATTTGAGAAGCTGATTGCAAAATTAAAATACATGATCCCTTGTTCAAAAACCATTAGGAATTTCAAGGTGGCAATAACAGAGTATTAAACCAAGTGAAGGTCACACACTCATGAAGCTGGCCCTGAATACAAATCAAATTGAAATCAACAACTGAATAATACTCTCACAGGACAGATCACTGAATATATGAATGCATTAGAAACAATAATACAATCTACCACAATTTAATAGATAGCTGATATATTCTGGGTAATTGGTAATGGTAGCTCAAACCAGGTAATAACAGTGGAGGTGGAAATATGTGGTTGGTTTCTGCAAATATCTTGAGAGTAATGCCTGATATATTGGAAAGACAGGTATTAAAATTGACTCCAGATTTTTTTAAATAACTGGGAGAAGAGGGGTGTCAGTAACTGAGATGGGGAAGACTATAGTTGGAGTGTCGGAAAATCAGGAGTTTGGATTTGAACATGATAAGTTCAAGTAATGCATTAGATGTATCAGTTCAACTAGAGATGTCAAGAAAGAGTGGGATTTACACATCTGGAGGCTGTAACAGAGATCTGTGCTACAGAAATACATTTGGGGGTAATGGCCTGTAACTGATATTTAACTGATATTTAGATTCACTAGGCGAAATAAGACCACCATAATAGTAAGTATAGATAGAAAAGAGAAGAAGAGCAAGTGGTAAGCCCTGAAATAGTCTTATATTCAAGAGACAGAAAAATGAGAACAGACTGCAAAGAAAATTTCCTGAAAGCAGTCAATGAAATAGGAATAAAAATGTAGTGAATGTGGTACAATGAAAGGCGTGCAGAGAAAATGCATCAAAGAATCAACTGTGCCCATTCTGTTAATAAGTGTAGTAGGAAGAGAACTGAGAAGTGACAATTGAATTTAGCCGTGTGGATGTCATCTGTGAGTCTAACAAAAACAGTTTATTTGTGTTGGTAGTGTCAAAAACCAGATTTCAATGAATCTAAGAAAGGAGAGGAATTAGACACTGTAAGTAGAGACAATTCTTTTAAGAACTTGTATTTTTAAGAAGAAAATCTGGCATATTTCCCTCAGCCTTAGATGTTGTGACAAACTTAGTACACTACGTGTCGTGAAAAGGTTTTTCATTGCTAAAAGTTTTACATTCCAAGACAGACATGAAAAGCAGAGATATTGAAAATATTTCATACTGAGAAAAGCTATAAAAATATAAACAATTTAGGGATTTTTCTAATTAAAAAATGAAAATCTGGTCTGTTAATCAAAAACTAACCCAAATATCATCCCAACAGAAATGTTCATTACCAATTTTGAACAGTAAACCTGGCTTTTAAAAAATTTCCTGTGAGTCAATTCTTCTGAAATGTTTGGCTTTCTTACACATGCTTTTACTATGGCTCATACATAGTTGTCCGAGTTTTTTCTATTTTTTTAAGCTTCATGGCAGAACGAAACATAGGAAAATAGAGAGGGAAATGAGATAAAGATTTTTTTTTTTGCTTTTTTAATAAAAAAATGGGAGAAATAAACACGTGCGTGCTTACAAAGATGAGAGGGAAAATAAATGATATAAGAGAAAGAAGAAAATAAAAGATAAGAGAACAAAGGATTGAATTGGTTTTAGTTAGGACTACAGAAAATTCATCTATGACTGTAGTTCTCACAAGAAAGAGCATCTACCCTCCCTTGCCAAAAATAGTTGGCAATGTTTGGAGACATGTTTGATGGTCACAACTGAGAGGGAGTTTCTACTGGCATTGAGTATAGAGGTCAGGGATGGAAATCCTCCAGCTCCCACAACAAAGAATTATCTAGCCCAAAATACCAGTTTTTCCAAATTAAGAACCCTAAACTATGGTAAGAGAAGGGGAAGCTGGTAGTCAGTTCTATGGGGGATGAGAGTCTAATGAATTCATATCTCAATGCAATGAAAACTAAGGCTATTGGCTGAAAAGAGACAGGGAGCAGGGAGGCAGAGTGTTGAATATAATTAAACTGATGAATTTTCATTATTAAATAAATGTAAGGAAGTGAGATAAGGGTACAGGATAATTGAGAGTGTATGCAAACAAGCGAGTATAATGATTAATTACAGAATAATCTGGGCAAGGAAGGAAGTAGGGACATTGAGAAAGTGGGAAACAATGAAAACGTGTTATGGTTAATGGATTGGAGGTTATTAGATTGGATCATGTGCTAGCTAAAAGTGAACTGGCATGAATAATGTGGTCCTCCAAAAGGGAATGCATTAAGATTATGGAAGTGTTGCAGTTCCACCTGATAGGGTGGAAGATAAGATCTCGGAAGGGAAAAGTTTAAGAATTTAAAGACTGATATGTTAAAAAATCATTGCATATATGGTGAAACTGCTATGAATTCAGATATGTAATTCAGATGTGTAATATTAGAAAAAGTGATTCAGATGCCTAATATTAGAAAAAGTGATTATGAAAAATAGAGCATTATTGAGAATAGTGGGCAAAGGGACCTGAGGTTGATAGATGACGTCTGATATGATGGGTAGTTGGTCATATAATATGATGATATGAGATACAAATACAGAGAGTGTTATGGAAGGAAAATAGTCCAAAAGCAGAAATGAGGATCAAAAGTATCGTCTTCCTTCCAGTTTTCAACCTCATTTTACTCCAGCCTAGGAGTGAAAGGTTTGAGGAGAGAAAAAAGCTACCAGTTGAGAGGATGCAAAAAATGCTTTGTACTTACTGCAGAATCAACTTTTCTCTAGAGCAAAACAGTAATGGGAATTTTCAGAAATAGTTCAAGATTAACAGATTTTACTGATAATAAACTGAAGTCGTGAATACAGAGTGGAAGAATTTTATGAACTTTGGAAGGATGAGAAGGAGTAAGAAATTAAGGATGGTGAGCTAGGAATGTGAGTTTAAAATTTTTTTAACAAATAATAATTGTATACATTTATGGGGTACAATGTAATGTTTTAATACATATATACAATGTGTGATGATTGAATCAAGGTAATCAACATATCGATCACTTTGCCTACCCATCATTATTGCTAGTGAGACATGTGAAATTTACTCTTATTTATTTTGAAATATATGATGCATCATCCTTGACCTTTTTGTAGCAGATACAAGCAGCAATAAAGGACATAATGTGATTAGTCCTGAGGGGTCCAAAGGGGATAGTCATGCCTGGATGCTGAGTATTAGGGTCTAGGAAGGGGTAGGTTTCTGGAGCTCCTCCATTATTCCTAAAGAACAAGGACGAAGGCCTGCAAGAGGTATGATTATAGTTCCCATGTTCTGATTTCCTGTTGGCCCACATAGGGAGAGAGGTGATTTGGTTCTCAATGTATGTGATCTTTGCTGGTTCAAGTCAATGGACTTAATGACTGCTGGGGAGACGTTAACTAAAATACCCTTATCTAATTCTCTTTTGTTGAATAAACAAACAAATTCTTTTTGTATTGCCAAATCAAGGACAAAAAGCCACATAAGAAAATGGATACGGGATATAAGCATATGTGGTTAGAGCTTGGAAAGTGGAACCATTTATGTAGCTGGATTCTAAATATGGATTTGTATCTGGCTTTGACTCTTGCTAATTTGTGGCTTGGAGGGTACTATATAAATTTTCTATAAATTATCAGTAAAATGGGAGTAAAAATATAACATACCATACCCAAAATTTTTGAGGACCGATTAGGACATCAAAATCTTCTTAGCACAGGACCAGACACATGCCAAGAATTCTGTAATGTGTGTCACATGCATTAACTTTTATGTATTAATTTAGAAAAGAGAAAATGTCCAATAAATTTAAGGTTTTCAACCACATTGCAAGTTATTATAATGAGATAACACATTTTTAAACCTATAAAATTGATGAAAAATTTCAAAAAACTTTGAGAATATCCAGTTTTTAGTGGATTTATGGTGAAATAGGCCCTCTCATTTATTATGGGTGATAGATATGGCATTGCCTTTTCAGAATACAATTTGCCAGCATTCATTAACATTCAAAGTGCATATATTCTTGAATCCAAAATTTAAGAACGTGACCGATGAAAATGTAAGCAAGAAAATGTCAGAACTTATGCATAAGAGTGTTTATTTTTGCAAATACCCATAAGAAAAATAATAATTACTTTCTTTCAAGGTGGATAAAAGCTTTCTCTTTAGAACACTTGGCGGGCCGCTGAAAGCAGCAGGAAAGAGCACCACTGAATTGTCAGCCACCATGGCAGTGAGAGGGAGCCACTACAGGGTAATAGGCCACAGGTTGGGTGCTGGTAACACCATCAGCAACACTGGAAGGAAGTCCAGCCCAAAGTAGCTCATTGAAACCTGGTGCCATAGATCCAAGTAAGAGAGTACAGTGTAGTGTTCAATACCAAGGACTGCCTGGATATAAGTCCCTGTGCTTCCACTTTCTGCTACTAACTGCCCTCAAATGGTTTATTATTATTCCTATGTTAACAATAAAATACATTACCAATCAATAGAATAATTTAAATACTTACCAGCTATAGAGTAATAGGCCAAATATTTTACATTATCCAATCTACACAAAAACCATTTGAGGTAACTATCATTGTCTACATTGGATAAATGAGGAAACTCTGACTAAGCAAGGTCAGTCAGTGAATCGTCCAAAGTCAAACACTTAATGAGCCAGTAGCCAAAGTTCAGACTCTATTCAGCCTCACCCAAAGTTTTAATCATCCACAATCCTCTAATTTCTCTGCTCAGTCTGGGGACACTAAGCATTTTATAAGGCCATTCTGTTACTGTAGTTATGGCCAGTGCTCATGGAAATTTTGCAGACAGAAAACACAAAATTGGTATATCTTGAAAATTCTTAGCTATAGGAGAATCAGTCTTGATTTAAAAAGTAATACACAGCATTACCACAGTATAATACACAAACAATATAAAAAAAATCACTGTCACCTGGTAGAAAAGCATGATCTTTTGGAAAACAGCATCATTAATAAGATACTGAGAACCAATTAAATGGTCAAGATTCCTAATATTAGAAGGACTAAGCTTGTCCCTATTTCATGGATCACTAATCCATATCAAGCAGGTTTAATTAGAGAGGAAGAGTCAAATGACTTCCAGTTGCCTTTCTACATCATTTTAAGTACTTTTAAATGTCCAGACTGTAATAAAATCATGTTTGAACCAAAGCTGTATCCATTCTCATGTGCCCTTTACTTATTTCCTAGGGAATTATGAGTAATCTAATTAGCTATTCCTGAGGTGTCAGATCGATATCACATACACATTTAAGCCTGCACTTCTAAATTCTCAGTATAATTAGCTGCTCAGATTATACATTATTAAACTTAATTTTCACTGATTGTCTTTTTAAGATTAAAGTATTAAATATCATATTTAAATATCATATTTAAATATAGTAGTTTAATACCGCTTGGTAGCAAACATTTCAAAAGCTATGTAATACCTTTATATTTACTTAAGGAATGTGTAAGTCAGCTAGATAAACAACTAGATGTAAGAAAAAAAATGGTTTCACTGATTGGATTCCTAAAAAGAATTGTGGTTACAATATACATTCAAAATGCTGATGTCATTCTACCAAAATTGTCTACAGAATTTAAAATCTATGCTCATTTTATTTATTTTCCTCTTCCTCCCCAAGTTTCTTAAACATCAAGTATGTTGTTGCTCTCTTAAAATTCTATTCAGATCTTATTAATCCTTGACTGAGAAAATGTGTGTGCTGGTTTATTTTTAGTACAGTTTATAATTCAGAATTTGTAGTAAGCTACTAAGTTTAGGTAACTGGAAAAATATTTTAATTCATTTACTTTTGCTTTAGTAATTTGTAATAACTATCAACTAGTTGTTTGGGCATTATATTGCCATAAAGTACACCTAAGACTTGATTGAAAGTCATATTCTACTCTTACTATTTATGTTCATGTATAGTTTGACTAATAATTATTCAATAGCCCTGTCTTTCTTCTACCTAAGGAACATCAAATGCCCGTTTGTTGGTTTTGATCTGAAGATAGAATTATATTAATTATTTTCCATATTTTATTCTATTTTAATGAAAGAATGGGGAGCAGGGCAGATGGGGGAAATGAGGGTAAAAGAATGAAATACTTCTCTCTGAATATAATTTTAAAAAGAAAACAAGCCTTCTATTGTGGTACTGTATGCCACATATCATATCACATTAAACTCTGGGAACAAATAAGTAAAATACATTGTTCCAAAGGAATTCTAATCCAGAAGGAAGAATAGCATACATAAACTATGCAAATGAACATTGTATAAACTATACAAGTATATATATAGAATAAGTATTTTCTATCTGTGTTGTTGTCATTGTTTTATGTTTATTTCTCTTAACTTTAACAAGAAAAAAATTCTTGTAAAACTTGTCTATGTGTGCATTAGTAATGGAAGTGGATAGAATATAAATATTTTGAGGGGAGGATTAGAAAGTAAAAATGAATATATGACTTTATATAACTCTACAAAGAGATATGGAGATAGATAATGGGTTGCTAAATACATATTAAATTAGACCTTCGCAGTCCACTTAATATTTAGAATATGCTGGATTTTTAAAATATGAAGTTGCTGAGAAAACTGTCTACTTCCTGTATTACATTACTGGATTATTTTTGAAGTCCTAAATATACCTGAGATATTTGTGGTAGTCTCCTCTTATAAAAGGAAATGAATATTTATTTATTTTTCCATTAATATGATGAAGATTGGATTATAGTTTTCTTAATTTATTTGTGCTTGTTTTTGAAAAGTAAATTATTTTCATGCCAATTTTCATATCATATAAGAGATGAATAAAAGGAATTCCTCACTCCATCCCTATTGTATTTGAAATCTGTAATATCAGAAATCCAGTGTAATATCTTAACCAATCAAGCTAAATATGTCAGGGGACTTTCTACTATGCTGCACTGATGAAGCAAGAGTATTAAATTTATTCAACCACGAACTGCTCTTTGATTATCATGCACCTTAACTGCTGCGCATGTGTTGACCATAAGAAGAATAAAAAAAATAGAGAGAGAAGTGTGATTAGTTCTTGATGAATTGAAATTCCTTTAATTCACATTGAATGGAGAAAATTTGCATTAATAATTCAAATTAAGCTTTCAGTATTTTCTTTTTGCTAGCAGTGTTCAATAAATGTACCTGAAGTAAGATATCATTCTTACAGATATCCAAAATGCAGCATATGGAAAAGTGGATGTTTGTTTTATTGAGGGGAGTGCGAATTGTCTACCAGAAAAACTCATAATCATGTCAATTATGTTTCTTTTTTGAAAACTGTGTCCACAGTTGCATACTTAGTATTTGTCAGTGAGTTAAGTGTAGGGGTATATAGAAAGTGAAAAATTATAAGATTTTCAAATTATTTTGAAGCTGAAGCTTAACAAAAGATTGCTTAAAAAAAGGGGGAAAACCATGTAATTCACTGGATAAGACATGATTGTACTATGCATAAGCCATTGTCAGTGTATGGAAAAATATGGGAAAGTTTTAAAAGGCCCAATAATTATAGCATCACCTTGTTTTGGCAGCCCTATGTTACTCATTTTCTTGTTTCTTAGACAGATGCAGAATTCTATAGTGTTGGAATTGAATGTCAAGAAAAAAAGTTCTGTCAGTGCTCATATACCATATACAGATTTTTTTAACAGATGAATTATTACTTCTTCATGTTTTGCTTCTGTGGCTTCACAGTTATTTCACACATACTTTTTGTGAGTAGCTGTAAATGATGAAGCATGGAAATTTCACAGAACTCACTAAGGAGTGTGAAATCAAGTTTGAGATGTTGAATATTGTTAATTTATTTGTACTATTGGTAGAGGTAGGATAACACAATTAGGATAAAGGCATATGTCAAGCAAGGGGAGGTGGTGGAAACAGAATCTATCAGGCTTTATTGAGCCTCACCTATCTGCTGTTTTCACATCTACATGATTTTTCTGGAATAAATCAAACACATAAACAAAAGTGAGCAATACAACTAACAACATATGCCTACAGGAAGTTTACAATCCAATTAAAGGCATTGATTTTAAGTATATCTATGGAAACTCTAATGTAAACTAATGGGAAAGGAATCATCTGAGTAAAATTTCAACTCTTCTACCGCCAAGAATTGGCTAAGTCACTTAAACTTCTTGGGTTGAATCAATTGGTACTGTTTAAAAATGACTTACTCTCTCTGAAATACTGTTAATGTATATTAATTATGTTAATGCTAATTATGGAATATTATACTATAATGATATACTTTTCTCTGCAAATTTAAACAAAGATACTTCTCCATTAAGTCAGTTTTCCAACTGTGGTTTTTACAGGTTTGGAGTACCACTATAACTACAGAACAGGAACCTTATATTTTGTAAATGTATCTTTTCTATTTAAAAAAAAAAAAAAACTGTCACAGAATGTCCAGAGCATGAGGAACATATGTTAAATATTATTTTCCATTTCCCATTGTATTTATTTCCATGAATATTTTTTCTAAAAAAATTATTTACAGCCTTGTGCAGTGGCTCACGTCTGTAATCCCAGCACTTTGGGAGGCCGGGGTGGGAGGATCATGAGCTCAGGAGTTCGAGACCAGCCTGGTGAAACCTCGTATCTACTAAAAATACAAAAAATTAGCCAGGCTTGGTGGCGGGCGCCTGTAATCCCAGCTATTCAACTGAGGCAGGAGAATCGCTTGAACCCGAGAGGCAGAGATTGCAGTGAACCAAGATTGAGCCATGGCACCCCAGCCTGGGCCACAGTGCAAGACTCTAACTCAAAAAAAATAAAATAAAATACTTCAAGCATATAATTTATTGTTAACAGTTTCCTAGTTCCTAGTTTAAAGGGGAATGTGAGGAACAGTTAGATAATTTGATGTAATGTCTTCTTTCCTGAATAGATAAGTTTTTCTCCTTTTTTTGTGTGTAAATTAATGAAGCCAGGAGTGGCAGCTCATGCCTGTAATCACAGTGCTTTGGGAGGCCAAGGTGAGAGGATCGCTTGAGCCCTGGAGTTCAACACCAGCCTGGGCAACAGAGTGAGACTTTCCCTCTACGGAAAATTTAAAAATTAGCCACACCTGGTAGTGCACACGTATGGTCTCAGCTACCTGGGAGGCTGAGGCAAAGTATCACTTGAGCCAGGGAAGTTGAGGCTTCAGTGAGTCATGATCACGCCACTACACTCCAGTTTGGGTGACAGCGAGACCCTGTCTCAAAAAATCACACACACAAAAATTATGGAGTATGACTGTAATTCTATTGCATGCATAGATTGTGTAGTTTCCTTTCTGCTTTTCAAAAAGCTATCATGTTTTAGAAAAGCTTACTACATCAGCATAAAAACAAAAATGCGATAGGAAAAATATGATGCCTGAAAACATTCCAGTAATTGGAATCTAAAGGTAGAAAAGTAAGAACTTGTCTTAATAATATTCAAAAACATTCAAAATATATTTTCATAATGCTGTTGTCCAACTCTTCAACTTCTCTTTATGACAATTATACAAGTTCAGAATCAAGAATATCAGAAAAGCAAAGTATGTTATTATTGCGAGGAATGTAAAGGTCATCTAATACAAACCTTTATTTTACAGACAAAGAAAAGGAAGCATCTATCAAGCAAACAATTTACCCAAAGTCATCTAGTGAGTTCAAAGCATAAAATGAACTTATTATGTATGATTAGGAAAGGGCCTTAAGGGGATTCAAATCTTCAAATCTTTCATGTCTAAAAATATTGACTGCCTTAGGATAGGCCTTACCACTTAAAAAAGCAGAGGACTTATTAATTTTACTCTTTTTTAAATTAAATATTGAATATATACTAAAACATTATAACATATGTAACATACAAGTAAGATCAATAAAATACACATCTGGGCTAGACACGTTGGCTTACACCTGTAATCCCAGCACTTTGGGAGGCCAAGGTGGGCGGATTACCTGAGGTCAGGTGTTCCAGACAAGCCTGACCAACATGGCGAAACCCCGTCTCTACTAAAAATACAAAAACTAGCCGGGTGTGGTGGTGGACGCCTGTAATTCCAACTACTTGGGAGACTGAGGCAGGAGAATCACTTGAACCTGGGAGGCGGGGGTTGCAGTGAACCAAGATCGTGGGGAAAAAAACAAACAAACAAACAAACAGAAAAACCACATCCATTTACCCACCACCAAGTTCATAGTACTTCCTGATGTTTACTTCTTATGCTATCTTTTCTTTCTATTCTGCCCGCTCATTTGAAGAGCTATCAACTAACAAATAGTCCAAAAGTTGTAAACACATCAAAATAAAGTCGCCCCTCAGTATACGCAGACGGGGACTGGTTCCAGGGCCATGGCATTCCATGGATATTGTATTTTTGATCCCTGTTAGGTTAAGAAAAATCTTCATGTAAGCGGACCCACGCAGTTCAAACTTGTGTTGTTCAAGGGTCAAATGTGTGTGATGGAGGTGTGGTTTCCCCCCAGAAACTCTATAATTTACTTCTTAACCATCAAAAAGCATTATTTCATGAAATAGTCCACTAATCATATTTAAGACAAAAAGCCAAATTAATTACAAAATTTAAAAAACTGATTCTTTTTTCATAAAATATCTCTTACTTTATGTCATTAAAGTTTTAAAACAGTTACAAGTGAAGAAATCCTGATTCAAGATACATAGAATAAAAAACTCTGATATAAACAAAGGGCATGGTGAATCACTAATGTAATATATAAACAACACTTATTTTATTTATGTATGAACTCTTTTTCTAAGTTTCAGAAAATGGCCAAAAATCCATTCATATATTTTGATTGTTCTTTATTAAAAACCCAGTTGCTATCTTTATAAATAAATATAGAGGAGAAAATTATGAGCAATCATGAGCTTCAAAATCTATGTACCTGGAAAAAAAATCCTCAGCAGTGGGATTTGGCAAAAGTATATTGTCCAGGTCAGCAGTTTTTCCCATAAAAGTGAACGATTATGCAATAACTATCACAGCATGGTCAGTTATATTTCAGTGTTAGGTGAGATGATATTTATTTTCTGTCCATTCCATCAGCATAATAATTTGAATGATCCTGTTCTCCAGTTTTGTTCTCACTTGAACTGAATTTAAGATGATCTGTAGCTTTACCTAGTGCAATGGAGAAAAAAATAAGTGCCCTTTCATAATAGCATCTTTGTATATATATAAAGTGCAGTCCGTGTAACCAGAGCAGCATGACTTAGGAACTTGGTAGTAAAGCAAATTCTCAGACTAATCTCACACTTTCAGAATAATAAACTTTGTGGGTGGATTACAGCAATCTAAGTTTTAACAAGTTATCCATGTGATTCAGTTGCACACTGATAGGGATTAATGATAACGAACACGATAATAACTTAGAAGTTGGGCATGAAATGAAATTTGAAAACCGACAGGGTAGAAGTTCATCAATCAAACATACTTTGGGCAGACCTTTGAAACTGCATCTTCAAAAATTCATGTATCCTTGAAAATGGTAGTGATCTAAACTACTATTATCCTCCTCTTTTATTATTAGTAAAGTGACATACAACTCTTGCCTACTTTAACCCAGGGTCCACTAGTACATTATTCCCCTTTATGCTAGGCTTCGAAGGATTGTCAATGATCAATTTATCACCAAATCCAGTAGTTCACCTCTCCAGTCTCATATTCCTTTACCTGTGCATGTTAGTTTGAAGTCAAATTCCATAATATAAACATTACAAAATGCTGCTATTCATTTTAAAAATTCATTTATCTATTTAATTTACAAATAAATAAAAGTTTTATGTATTTATAATGCAAAATATGTTGTTTTGAAATATATATATATATATATATACACACACACATTGTAGAATGGCTAAGTCAATATAATTAACATGAATTACTTCACATAGTACCATTTTTTGTGATGAGGACACTTAATATCTACTCTTTGCAATTTTCAAGAATACAATAGATTTGTTTTTAAACTATAACACTATGTTGTGCAATAGATCTCTTGAACTTATTTTTCCTATCTAACTAAAATTTTATGTCCTTTGACCAAATCTCTTTATTCCTCCTCCCCTCCCTCCAGCCCCTGCTAGCCACCATTCTCCTCTCTACTATGAGTAAGATGTTTTAAAATTCCACATATAAGTGAGATCATGAGTTTTTTAACCTTTTTGTGCCTGGCTAAGTTCATGTAGCATAATGAAAATGAAATAATATGTACTAAAGTGATCATTTAGCACATCTTAAATATAAGAACTGAAGCTGTAAAACTAGAAGAAAACATAAAGGAAAAGTTCTATAGTGTTGATTTGAGTAGTAATTTTTGGGATATGAACCCACCAAAGCACAGGCAGCAAAAACAATGACAGACAAGGTAGACTGCATCAAGCTAAAAAGGTTCTGTATAGCCAAGGAAACAATTAACAGAATGAGGAGATAACCTACATTATAGGAGAAAATATTTGCAAACCATATATCTAATAAGGGGTTAATGTTGAAAATATATAAAAATTGAAACAACTCAATTTTAAGAAAACAAATAGCTTGATTAAAAGATGAACAAAGAACCTGAATAGATATTTCTCAAAAGAAGACACACAAGTAGCCAACAGTTGTGTTTTTAACATGCACATGATTACCAATCATCAAAGACATGCAAATTAAAATCACAAGGAGATATCACTTTATACCTGTTAGAATGACTACTATTAAAAAAAAAGATAACGAAGTTTGAAGAGAATGTGGAAAAAAGAGAACTCTTGCACTCCATTAGTGGGAATGCAAATTAGTACTAACATTATAAAAACAGTTTTAAGAAAAGTAAAAATTGACCTATTGTATGATCTACTAATCCCACTTCTGGGTATTTATTCAAAGGAGATAAAATCAACATATTGAAGACATACCTGCACTCCCATGTTCATTGCTGCATTATTCTCAAGAGCGAAAATACAGCCATCAACAGATGAATGGAGTAAAAACTGGGGTCTATATGCACAATGGAATACTATTAAGCCTTAAAAAAGAAGGAAATCTTATTATTTGCAACAACATGGATGAACCTGGAGGACACTGTGTTAAGTGAAATATGCCATTCATTTTTAAGTGTCTCTCGGAACTGTTGATTATAACTACCTTAGAACATTCTTCCAACTTAACTCCATGATGCTACTCTGTACTGATTTCTTGTTCTCTCTTTACAGTCTGAAGATATTTTTCTAATTTATAAACACATTTTTAATCTACTTTCTCCTTTAATTGATATATATAATTGTGTGTGTGTGTGTGTACAGTTAGGATTTTAACTAATGCCCTCTTGTAAATCCCTGTTCCTGGATTTCCTGTTTCCCTTGGAGGGCCAATAGGCCACATTATAAATAAAAGAAAGTTTCCCAAACTATGGTATGCATACACCCGGAAGTGTATAATGTGATTTTAGGTGTCATATGAATAAGTTAAAGTCGTAAGTTTCTAAATTTTATTTACCATGCATATAAAGATAATAGTCAATTTTGAGTTGGACTGATGAACTAGCAGGGAGAGAAGAAAATTCTCCCAGAATGACACAGGTAAACAAATGAGATTTAGTTGACTTGAATTATTAGATTAACTCTTTTCTCTCCCATTTATTCTTTGAAAAGTGTTATCTTTCTCTCAACTAAGTATATCATCATTTTGAGCCTTGTTTTTGGTAACTAACACCTATTAAGTTATATATAAGCATGTATTAATATTTAATTGTATTGTATTAACACATTTTAATGTTTTTTATTAGATTTTTCTACTCAATACCTATCTCAGACCAGATTTTATAACATCAGCATGAACAGAAAATAAAGATTAGAACAAAAATCTACCAGTCACAAATACACCAGGCCCAGCAGAAGACAATGTTAGTGCTATAAGGAAGGGGAAGGTTTCTAGATCTCTGTAATGAGACAAACAATACAAAGAAAGATGGTACAGGGAAAAGGAAGACCAGTGAGATCAGCTAACTTATTTTTACACGTTGTACCTACAATGGGTTTACAACTTTACAACTTAGTAATCAAGACGTGTCATACATACTCACATCACACACACGCACACACACACGTGTGCACACACACACACACAAATTACAATGTCAAAAGATACCAAGCTTATCTTATAAAAATGTGTATTCATGGTCCAGGCTTCCTCCTGAACGTAAAGCCCTTTATACTAGCCCAGTGACCTCTAACTTCTATTCATGGCTGAGTATAGCAACCCAGGACTCTGGCAGGGCAGCCAGCCCAAATGCAAATTACCTTAACTGTGAAGGCAGGAGTAATCACAAGTGTCTAGCACTTCCAATTCAGGTAGAAAAGGACAATTAGGCATGCCCTTGACCACAGCATTAAGCATTGGCACCACTTGGTAATGGAGAAAATGAGTGAAATAAGTTACCTAAGCTGGAGAAGTGGATTGCAAGGTCAGGGTGTTACCGTCCCAGTGATAGAAGTAGAGGAGGGAAATAGGAGTAAAGAGACCCCATGAGGACTTTTCACATTTACCTAGTGTGTAAATAAAGGTCTTAAAAGAGCCCCTGGTAAATCCAATTGCTTCTTTTCTGACTCTGTACCACAGTTACTATTCCCTCTGAATTGGTAAGACAGAATCTATTAGAGCTTCAAGTATTTCAGTGAAAAAAATAAAAAGAATAATTAAGTTGTTACTTGATAAATGAAGGAAAAGATTTCAAGTGGCATTAGATTGCAGAATGTCTTCCAAGGGAAGTTCAGGAGCTATTTATTTTTGTTGCAAGTTCAAATACATATGTATGTGTGTGTATCATATATACGTGTAATATATACATATACATATATACACTAGGTTGATGCAAAATGATGGCAGTTTTTGCCATTACTTTTAATGGTAAAAATGCAATTACTTTTGCACAAACCTATATAACACATTATTATATACACAGATGTCATGGAGGCCAGCTATAGTAGAGACCTAAGAGTAATCATATCAGGTATTCAAAAATAATTGACATAAGTTCACCTGAACAGGCTTTGGCTCTTGTACAACTCAACCCTGATAGAAATTTGGCATTTTGTTCCCAAAGCAAAGCTGTCTAAAATAGGAATCAATTTGTTTTCTACAAAATTTAATTTAATACTTCACGTTTCTTTCCTAAAATAATTACTTATATTATGTTTTCTTAAATCTAGCAAAATATTTGCCCAGGGTTAATTATTCAAAAATATAATTTTTTATATAATAGATTAAATCCACACAACTCTAAATATATGGTCTATGGTATGGTGCCCTAAGTCCTCTAAATGTGGCTTATTTTGTGATATTGTAAATCTTAGAACATCAAAGAATGAAATAGTGTCTGGACAGGATAACATCAAAAACAGTCTCCTAACCTGTGTGCTACCTGGTGACAGCAGTTAGTGGAATTGGGAGATGATGAAAGAATGTATTATAATATTGGGGTTTATTTTTCCTATGTATTAGATGAGGTCGTTACCTGACTGTCATGGCTGGGTGAATGTGGGTGGTCAGCAAACCCTTCCAAGTTTCTGAGAGTCTTTAGTAAATTTTTCCAGGAACTTAAGAAGGCATGGAAAATGGGATGATGGGTTTTGTCTCTGATAACAAGTATCTTTACACAATCATGCAATACTTTAGAGATGTAATCAGGGACTATGCAGCCATCCAGTGAGCCCCTTCATTGGCCTTTCAGCATCTCTCTCCTGTTATATTTGTTAATAGGTGGATGAAGAGCTCAGAATATCTTGGTAACCGTAGTGGTTTAGGTTTCTTAGATATAAGACCCAGCCTGGGAGCCTGTGACATTGCTAAGACTAAATGCATTTTACCAAAGACGTGAACACAGCACAGAAGTAAAACTGATTTCCTATTAATATTTCACTTTATTCAAAAATGTATTTTATATCGTCTCAGTAACAAGTGAAGCTATTGCTTCTGTGAAAATGCAATATAGTTTAGAACATTTTGTTATTTTGTATGCTTCAAGCACACTTCATACTACTAGAAGTCTCCTCTTTCCACTCAAGTAGGGAACTTAATTTGTGGAGGTATTTCATGCATCTTAATGGGAGTCTTTTTTTTAATCTCTTCTACCACAAAAAAATTAAGCTTTGAGGAAATACTGTTTATTCATGTGTATACACATACACACATACATGCACATATATATATACATATACACACACACAATGAAGCAATCCAATATATTAGAAGAATAAAACTCTAGGTGTAATATATTAACAGAAAAGTATATTTCAGTCCAGAATTGTATTTTTAACTGGATAGTAACCAAAAAGACAACTGAAAACTAAGTAAACTGTATTTACTTTGAGGACCCAGTGAGATCTACATTAGCAGCCGACTTAAAGAAAAAATAAGTATAAGCATTTTCAACCCATTACAAACAGAAACAGCTGCATTAGCAACCCCTCAGAGATAGAGCTGATAATGAAAACGTTACAGACCTTTAAGTGGAGCATCTCTGCTAGACAAGGTTACAATAGTGAACTTACATTAAGGAAAAAAGCATTCAGTATTTATGATTTGCAATTTTAACTTGTGTTTAAAGTGGTACAGGAGAATTCATGGGGGATTTAGTGTTCTAGGAAATCTATTTGGTCAGTACTGTAAGATTTTATGACCTTTCATTAAGACTTGAAAGTTTAACTGTGCAGATACTGCATTGAATGCAAATCATGCTATTTTGTGCTGCCGGTTCTCTGAACATTTCTAATGCAACAGTTGAAAGAGGCAGTTAGAGAAACCTTGTATTTTAAACTGGCTGCCATCAGAGCCTATAAATACAATATTCATCAAAGGAACTTCAGAGGACAAAGCTTTAAATAAAAAAACCAGGGAATTGTTTATTCTTTTAAAATTTATACTCTGTGGAAACCAAGAGAACCACACTTAAAATGCCCGGTATGTAATTTAACATCAGAAAATTTTCTCTAGTGAAGAATATTTTAAATTTTTGAAAAAAAAAATGGTTACATTCAACCAAATTCATACATGAAACCATAACTTATTTTCTACAATCATTCTCCTAATGTGTATCACAAATTTTATGGGAGTCATCAACATCAAATAACATTTAAGTTCAAATAAATCTCCCTGAACAAATAAAGTAATCAAAGAGATTTCACATAGGTTTCTCATTTAATCTTCACAATAATCCCATAATAATCTGTATTATTACATCTGTTGATGGAATGGATGGAAAAACTGAAGTTCAAAGATGCCGTAATTTGAATAACATCCTCTAGTCTGTTTGTGAACTCCAAAGGTAGTATTTTTTTCTACTATCCAATGCTATTATTTATAAGCAAATATGCCCCTAGTTGTATTTTAGTAGTTTTAAAGACATCATTTTCATATTATTCAAAACGTTTCTTGCTTTTCTATGGAACCTGAGCAAGCTTTGCAAAATTGAACAGCCAAGATAATTAATCTGTATCCACTGAACAAAATCAGTTTAATCCAAGAAGGGTGAGATATATTTTCATATAATTGTCACATTCCAAGAAGCATCTTTAAGATACCAAACCAAACAAAATACTAATCTAGTCTGTTAAAGTCAGAGAAAAATGATTATACTTGGGGAAATGGAGACTGGGAGAGACTCTGGGCTCTGGGATTGTACTAGAATTTTGGTTCTGGTTCTAGGTGTGTTTTCTATCACTGTGAAAATGTAGCTATACATTTTCTTCAATGTTAGACTGCTTCACTTATGTTGGCATATTTCTGGCTTCTGGGACCCTGGCTTTTGTCTTAAATGCTAGTTACTTTATGTCCTACGACTATCATCTTCTATTTCTGGCAATTGCAAATTATTTTATTTAGAATGTCAGTAACTAATCATGACTTTAGATCAAGATTCTGACATATGTGTCTCAGACGATGTTGGATAAGAAGAGACATAAGAAGCCAGATAAAGACTAAAATATTGTAATAGCCTTATTATTAGTGAAGTTAGAATGGGGAAATCAGTACAGACAACAAACACAACTTAAACTTTCTATTTTTTTCTGCAGGTACCCACTTTCTTTTCCCACAAAACAGAACTTGGTTCCCATATATAAGGGAAGTTGGGACTGTAGAGTCTCTTGAAACGATGTGGTACCCACTGCCAACCAGCTTCTTAGCTTGCCAGGTCAGAAAATAAAATGACAAGAAGGAAACAATCTTTCAGATTGTTTTGACAGGCAGATTCTGGGCTGAGACACAACTATGTTTACTCTGTGGGAGTAAAGAGCTCACTGTCTGTCTATTCATCAATGTGGCAGGAAATATACAGAAGATTGAGTCAATTGAGCTAAATTTGCACCATTTTTTATATTTTTAAAAAAATATATATATATATACACACCCAATGTTACCAATTTTATAACTAACTCTTCTCTAAAGGAAAGATAGTAGAGCAGAATATGGAGATGCATTGAGTAAACTAAAATATCCCTTAATAGAAATACAAGGAATGAAGCACTGCCATCATTTCCTTCAAATTTTGTTTATCATTTAGTTCCCATTACTCTATAACTGAAGCTTTCACATCATTTGATATGGACTTCTACATGCTGTATTTTTTAAGGAGGGGATACATTCATATAAATTTTACATAATCTTATATGCATTTTATTGTTCCTGTTGTATTGTTAAAGCTTACGAAGCTATAGGCAAATTATCAATGAGTATTATACAAGCAGCTTAATTCTCCATTTTGGGAGAATAGACCAATCCAATGGAAAACTCTATTCTTATTTTCAGACTTAATCGAGTTCTTCACATATTGCTTTGTCCCAGCGTGTATAAAGTACTTTATCTTATTCAGAAATCATCTCTAGACAGAAATTAGCATTTAGAAACTAGAAAGACATCTCTCTCAGCAGAGTAAAGGACAAGCCTCTATTGTAATGTTGAATGCTTCTTTCAGAGCAAAATAATATATGTCCATCAGAGCCTACTGAGAAGAAATTATTTAAATTCCTTGAGAAATAAACTCTATGTGGAATGAGTTTCAGTTGTATCTCTCCAATACATCTTAATGGAAAGCATTTTAAATTTCATTTCTTCATCGTACATATTTTCATCAGTGTCTTTTTTGTGCCAGGAAAATGAAGAAAAATGTATACAGTCACTCTTTAGTGTTCACCGGGTATTGCTTCAAAAACCAAAATCCACAGATGCTCAAGTCTTATTATAAAATGGCATAGTATTTGCATAAACTTATGCACAACCTCCAGTGTATTTTAAACCATCTCTATATGACTTATACCTAACACAATGTGAAATCTATTTAAGGACCTCTTCAAAGAAAACTACAAACCACTCTTCAAGGAAATAAGAGAGAGCACAAATGGAAAAACATTCCATGCTCATGGATAGGAAGAATCTATATCGTAAAAATGGCCATACTGCCCAAAGTAATTTATAGATTCAATGATATCCCTATCAAGCTACCACTGACTTTCTTCACAGAATTCGGAAAAAACTACCTTAAATTTCATATATGACCAAAAAAGAGCTTGTCTACCCAAGACAATCCGAAGCAAAAAGAACAAAGCTGGAGGCATCATGCTACCTGACTTCAAACAATACGAGAAGGCTACAGTAATCAAAACAGCATGATCCTGGTATCAAAACAGACGTATAGACCAATGGAACAGAACAGATGCCTCAGAAATAACACCACACATCTACAATCATCTGACATTTGACAAACCTGACAAAAATAAGCAATAGGGAAAGAATTCCCTATTTAATACATGGTATTGGGAAAATTGGCTAGCCATATGCAGAAAACTGAAACTGGACCCTGTCCTTACACATTATACAAAAATTAACTCAAGGTGGATTAAAGGCTTAAATGTAAGACCTAAAACCATAAAAACTCTAGAAGAAAACCTAGGCAATACCATTCAGGACATAGGCATAGACAAAGTCTTCATGACTAAAACACCAAAAGCAATGGCAACAAAAGCCAAAATTGACAAATGGGATTTATTTAAGCTAAAGAGCTTCTGCACAGCAAAAAGAAACTATCATCAGAGTGAACATGCAACCATCAGGTTGCATGTTCTCCCAAAGAATGGGAGAACATTTTTGCAATCTATCTACCTGACAAAGGGCTGATATTCAGAATCTAAAAGGAACTTAAACAAATTTACACAAAAGAAAAAAACAACCCCATAAAAAAGTGGGTGAATGATATGAACAGACATTTCTCAAAAGAAGACACTTATGTGGCCAACAAACATATGAAAAAAGCTCATCATCACTGGTCATTAGAGAAATGCAAATCAAAACTACAATAAGATACCATCTCATACCAGTTAGAATGATGATCATTAAAAAGACAGGAAACAACCGATGCTGGAAAGGATGTGGAGAAATGGGAATGCTTTTACACTGTTGTGGGAGTGTAAATTAGTTCAACCACTGTGGAAGACAGTGGTGATTCCTCAAGGATCTAGAACCAGAAATACCATTTGACCCAGGAATCCCATTACCCAAAGGATTATAAATCATTCTACTATAAAGACACATGCACACATATGATTATTGCAGCACTATTCACAGTAGTAAAGACTTGGAAGCAACCCAAATGCCCATCAATGATAGACTGGATAAAGAAAACGTGGCACATATATGCACAATGGAATATTATGCAGCCACAGAAGAGGATGAATTCATGTCCTTTTCAGGGACATGGATGAAACTGGAAACCATCATTCTCAGCAAACTAACACAGGAACAGAAAACCAGACACCATATGTTCTCACTCATAAGTGGAAGCTGAACAATGAGAACACATGGACACAGGGAAGGAAACATCACACACCATAGCCTGTCAGTGGAGTGTGGGGCTATGGGAGGGATAGCATTAAGAGAAATACCTAATATAGATGATGGGTTGATGAGTGCAGCAAACCACCATAGCACGAGTAATACCTTTGTAACAAACCTGCATGTTCTGCACATGTATCCTAGAACTTAAAGTATAAGTTAAAAAAAGAAAGAAAATAATAATTCATTGGCATACTGTCCAAGGACTGTATTCTGTATTTTTTTCCTTTTAATCAAATCCATCTTTTCTGTCAGTTGGGCTTTCAGGGACTTGTAGTGACTTCTGGGAAATACCAGTGTTACAGAGAGAGTTATAGTATTACAAGCTTCAGGAAACATTAAAAGTAAAAATATTTTTAAAAATTCATTAAAAGCTATTTAAATAGTTGCTATACTGTGTTGTTTTGAAAGTAACGACAAGAAACAATAGTCTGTACATGCTTTGTACAGGTGCAACCATCCATTTTTTAAATATATTTTTGACCCATTGTTGGTTGAATCCACAGATGTGGAAGCCAGAGCCTTGGAAAAATATTTACTATAGGTGACAAAGATATAAAAACACAAAATTGCAACACACACTCACTACAGCAGTAAAGATTTGGGCAAGGTGTAGAATCCTAACAGCGTAAGCACCTACAACTTCCTGAAGAAATCCGAAAAAGCTTCAAAGAGCCTACTTTAGTACAGACAAAGGATTAAGAGGTATTTTACTCTGCATATGTTGGGAGGCAATCAGATGTGTAGGGAAAACATTAACAGAAAAATAGATAGTATCTACATAGTTATACACTTATGTATTCAAATCTCCATTGCATACACATTTATTCCTTCAATGAAGATTTATTCAGTGCCTGTAATGTTCCAGAATTTCTAGTTTCTGAGAATACTTTCAGAAAATACAGACAATGTCCTTGCCCTCCAGGTGCACTCTAAAGGTGGAGAAAAAAATAAATAAGTAAACATTAAAACTCTACTATTACTTCAGGTAATGATCACTATATAATGATCAATCATAATAAGTGAGTAGAGTGGGGCAATAAAAGAGGGAGAGGTTATTTTAGAACAACTCTCTGAAGTGACTTTTATGAGAAAAGAGAAATCAATGGTAACTGCTAGGTCTTAGCTTGAGAACTGGGTGATATGTTATCACTTACAGAACCTTTAAAAAGGATGAAGGGTGTGTGTGTATGTATGTGTGTGTGTGTATATATGTGTGTGTGTGTGTGTGTGTGTGTGTCTATATATGGATCAGAAAATATAGAGTTTTATCCTGAACATGCTAAATGTTGTATACATCAATCTGATCAGTCTGTTTATTGATGTGAATTTTTGAGTAATCCATTTGGAGATGGTATTAAATCCACTAGGACTAGAGGAGATCACCAAATTTTTTAATGCAGATATAAAGGGGAGCAGAAATAAGACAGAGCATGGCGACTCTCCACTATTGAGGTGTTGAGGAGTGCCCATCCAGGAAAGTGCACTGAAGGCGGATAGCAAGGTAAGAAAAACATTTTAAGATGGGAGTATTCTAAAGGGATGTTGAAAAAAGTGTCTCTTGAAAACTGAATGACTGACAATGAAAATGCTGAAGAGAGGTCAGCTAATATCAGAAATTATTATCTGTTGGGTTTTTCAAGATAAAATTGGCAGATTTGAGCAGAAGATTTGACCAAGTGATTTATTTATTAGCATTTTATTGGAGTGACTGAAGGAAAAAGTAAAGTGAAGAAGTAGAGCTTGAGTTTTGATAACTCTTTAAAAAATGTTTTAGTGGTGGGGGAGATGTAGAAACAGATTATTCTAAGAACAACAGCCTCCATCTTAAGGATAGGGACAGTAATAAGACCTGGTGTGTCTAGGGCAGCCAGAAAGTCTTCATCGCAGACTATGAGAAAGTCTGATGTGAGAGGTTGAAGTAAATAAAAACAATAAGGCAAGAAAAATGAGGTAAGAAGTCACAGTCAGGTATGGCCAGCAGCACAGACTGAAGTTTTAGTCTGAAAAGAAGTGTTTGAAACCAGGGAGAAAGTTACCAGGCAGTGTCTTTTCCCCCCACCACCAATGTATTATCTGTATCTGCCAAATAGTAGAGTAGATATAAATACCTTTTTGTTGAATGAATGAATGAATGAATGAATGGTGAAATGCACATTTTCTGAAAGTAGGAGATTATTGACAGAAATTTTAGTACTATTGGGAAAATAATGCAGGATTCCAAGTACTCGCATTCAAGAAGAACTTCAAATGAAACCCCCAAAAGCACACTGATTACAAATGTGTCAATTTTTTGCATTTAAAATAGGGAGTGTTTCTCTAAGTAGCAAGTGAATGGACTACACCTTTTGGGGGCTTCTACATTTTTTTTCTTTCTTTCACTTTTTTCTGACCAACAAACCTGTTGTCCAAAATGAAAGTAAAATTTTATGAAAACTATTGGATATGTAAAAGAGATGAAATCTGAGTAGTTCTCTCCTGTGAAGGAAGAGGTCTAGAGGGAGCCCTGCCAATGAGTACTTCCCTCTTGCCTACTGAAAATGGTCCCTGACAGGGTCCTAAAACAACACTGAAAATATTTTAAAACATTTACATTATAATGTAATGAAACCATACTTTATGTATAAACTTTCTGGAACACATATTTCAAACTATTGGAGCATACTATTTATCTGAGAGAAAATACATTATTAGATAACATAGTTCAAGGAAAAGACATATTTTAAATCTTCATGAATTGCTGATGAAGATCATCTTGCTCCAACTTTCACTAAGCAGGGTAAGAATTGTAAAGGATATATTCAATAGATATTAAACATGGCATTTGTAACCAGCCCTGATTCACCTCTTTACCTGATGAAATCTCTCATTTTTCTGAACATATGTGCCCCTTTCTCTGTTCCTTTCTAATAGTACTTTTCATTTTCTATGTTATATTACTGTTATGTTTGTATTTTTCACACTTTTCTCCCTTTATGAGTACTGTCTTCTTAAAAGAAGGAACTATAATCCACAGAATAGACTCAATTAGTAATTATTGATTGAATTAGCACACTTTCTAAGCAAGAAGTATTGGTACAGAGAAACTCCTGATTATGTTATGAATGGAAATTTTCTATGTACCACATGCTAAGACTATGGACCTTTTATTTAATTAAATGTATTTTATGTTGTATAGTATTATGCAAAATTGGAAGAATATTTGTACTCTTTTGACAGCTACAAATATTGTATTAGAAAATTTGAGTGTTTAATAATTGTAAAAAATGTGAATACATTGAAAGCATAATAAAAAATTAATCAATGACTAAATTCAAGAATACGTGACGTTTCTTATCAATTTTCTTTAATATAAGTGCAAAAATGTTGTTCGTTACAAAGTTAATTGTGTACCATCTTTCCTGTCATCAGTTGTTCACAGTTCATGCTGAAACCATTGAAATATCACAAATTTAGTCTGGTTGGATGGCTCGTAATTACATTCTTTATAAAATAATATTCGTTAGGTAACAGCAGACATTCTAATTTAGTTTCTGTTATCAAAGAAAAAAACTTTTCACTACTTTACATAAATATGTCTTTGCTATAATTTTTAGTACCCTTGCTATAATTGTGAATAAAAGAAAGTTCCCTCAGAATTTCCATAGAAAGTTTTCTGAGGGTGTTTACTATAAATTGGTTTAGAACTTTGTTTTATATTTTTCTAAATCAATTGAAATAATCAAATGTTTTTTTCTCCTTTATTATGTAAATGTGTATTGCATTGATTGATATTTAACATAGAACCTGCCTTAAATCTGTGAATAATTTCAATTAGTCTGTGATGTACCATTATTTTTATACATTCCAGATTAATTTCGTTGACTCTGACTTTTTAAAAAGGTTTTACATCTATGTTTGTAAGTATGAACAACCTACAATTTTCCATTCTCCTAAAATTCTTGTTAGGTTTTTGTTATCAAAGTTATACCTGGCTCACAGAATATGTTTGGGAATACGTTCATCTTTTTTCTTTACTCTAGAAGATTTCGTATAATTTGTCTTCCTTAAATATTGATATAATTCACTGGTGTAGACATCCAGTTATAGAGTTTTCTTAATGAAAATATTTTGGTTGTAGATTCAAATTTGGTTCTTTGGAACAAAGACTAATAAAATTGATTAACTGCTGGTAAGACCCCAGCGGATCTCTTTTTATTAGTTTTGCTTCTTTTATTACTTATTTATATTGCCTTGACGCTTCATGTGACTGCGCTTTTGTTGTTTGTTTGCTTATTTGCTAGTCACTATAAATGCAAAATCATGTTAAAAAATAGTTTGTCAGCTAAGATTATGTTGTCTTTCTCAAAAACTGATTTGCTTTTTATGCTTATTGGTATTTGGAATCAAGAATATCTTAAATACAGTATCAGGGACTAAGACGACTGAAAGCTAAGTTGCTGTCTTTCTTAAGGGTTATTTTTAGTATTGCATTAATATTATTTTGTTTGTTCCCAAATATCTTCAAAAATATAATCTTTATGTATATAAATAGCTTTTCCAGTTTTTCTCAGTGAGACATTTGGTCTGCTGTTACTGGAAGTAAAGGACTATAATTCAAAATAATAAGGAGAGTGTCAGCTTCTCAGATCAAACTTGTATCAAATGGCTACTGCAAGAAGTTTCAATGTTTTCTATAGAAAACAGGACACTGTGGTTGGCTTTTTACTAGAAAGACTGTTGGCCTCTCTGGGTCAACTCGGGGAAGTTTTTAAATTACTGTTTTTCAAAAAGAAATACGTGTGTGTCTGTGTATGTGTTTGTGTGTGTACCTATATCTATATGAAATATATATAGATATAGACAGAAAGTATAAATTAATATATTTATAAATTATCAAAAATTTGTACAGTTGTAGCAAGGGTTTCAAGATTTTTAAAAATGATTTCTAGATTTTTTGGTACTAAACTGTCTTTTTTTCCCATAGAAGTGGAACTCAACTGTTTTATCACCTTCCAAAATATTCATTATTTAAAGAAGATTTTTATGGTAAGATAAAGAATAAAAATACCTTATTACTAAAAAAGGACAATTTGTGCTTTTATATAATAGGATGCATTTATCCTAATTTCTTTGAAGTTCTTCAATTGAAATGCAACTAATTTTAACCTAAATGGAGAACTTTTGACAAGCTGTATATCATTGAGGCAGTGAATGGTGTGAAAATAATAATGGTAATTTTCAATAATGACAGTTTTAGAATCATTCACACTTTATTAAAAAACCTCATAATTCCAATACCTGCCAGGAACTATCCAAACAAAATATTCTCAGTGCCTTGATATTGCTTAAGATAATACATGCTTTCTCTAAAATTGTTTCATTTTGAAAATGAACTAATAAATTAATAATACCTGCTTAAAAAATTTGTGCCACATTTGTGAGGAAACATTGCCTATTATGCATATATATATATATATATATATACACACACACACACACACACACCCCAATATATGTATATGATGAAATGATAAAAATCATTAACTACCTAAAAATTCCACAGACTTCTTAAAACTTATATTTTTATATGTTACCTAAAAATATCATATACATATTAGACAGTGAAAGGAAGAATGTCACTCTAGTAGAAACATAGATGACAAAATAGTCCTGGAATATTCTCTTTTAACCATAGCTAAAATTGTAAGCTCTAAGAAATTTGAAGTATAATATTTGATAAATAAGAATTTATTTTTCCCAGAAATTGAGTCCCTCTTAAAATGAATTGCCAAATGACAGGGATGTTTTACAATATAAACTTCAATGTGAAGTGGTAATGCAAAGCAGATAGTGGGAGGAGGGGGGACAATATGGGCCTACAAGATATTTCTGTCAAACTACCAGAGTATTAATATCCTAAATTACTATGGCAGCTTCCACTAGTGCCCAAAAGAGCTGAGATCTCTGATAAATTCATTGACTTCAGATTGGGAACACGCTCATTGTTTTTAAAATCAGTTTAAGGTTTTTCATAATTTTGTAAATACACCCTTACTCTAAGATCAATATTCTGCACACACATGGGTTAAAACTTAAGAAACACAACATTTCTCAAACTGTTTCATGGGGTTAAACTATGCATATCAGTTGTTAATATGAACTAATAATATGGGCTATTAAAAGTTACTACTAGAAAGATGCCAGTTATTTGATCAAAATATTTTGATCAAATTATTTGATTTTTGATATTTTGATCAAAATATTTGACTATTTGATCAGTTACTTGAACAAATAAATATTTGTCAATTATTTGATCAAAAGTGTTGGAAAATGTTAGAATTTATGAACGTATTTCCTTACAATGATAACCTGTATTCTGAATCTCCAATGATATAACGTTTCAGTTTCCCCAATTGTTTATCTTTTCCCTCCCCTGAAATTTTAATTAATGGGAAATGTTTGAATCATTTGGCAACCACCACCCCAGACTATTATTACAGGCCTACTTCTTCAGTATCAAAAGATAGATGTCTATATTGAAAGAGGTTTAGATTAGACTTCCTTGTTTTTTCCCTGTGTATTTATTGAAAGTAATACTTGGAAAGCAACTAAAATACCCTGCCAGCATTGACTCAGCATTTCATTTGCCAAAAGTGGATGAATTAATTTTGAGGTATTAACTCTGTTGGGAATCTTTTGCAGTAGGTTTGACAAGTGAGGTGCTGCCAGCTCACAGGAAGATTTTCCTTTTTCTTTTCTCTTTCAGATTTGAGATTGTTTTTCTTGCTTTGCTTTATTATTTCCTCCCCTCTTTAATTGTACATAGATACAGAGTCCTTTGTAGAGACGTATTTGAGGAGCCATGGAAAGAAGCAGGGAGACAAGAGATGAGAGGAGAGTGTGGTCTTAACAAATAATGGTTAAAAAAAAAAATAGACACACACTCACACACAGACACGTCTCCTGAAAAAGTACAGGGAACTGCAATTTTCTGCTTAATAATAGCACTCACTTACCATTTTAACATAACTCTTGAATGTATTTGTCAATCATTTCTTACAACTTTTATTATTTTCCATTTTTTTTATTTGTGTGAGGACATATTAGGTACATGTATTTACCAGGTACATGAGATATATTGATATAGTCACACGATGAGTAATAATCACACCAGAGTCAAAGGGGTATCCAGTCCCTCAAGCATTTATCCTTTCTTTGTGTTACAAATATTCCAGTTATACTTTTTAAGCTATTTTAAAATATACAGTAAATTATTGTTGACCCTACTCACCCTGTTGTGCTAACAAATACTAGATCTTATTTATTGTATCTAAATATATTTTTATACCCATTAACCAACCCCATTTCCCTCAACCCCCCTTCTACACACATACACACACACACACACACACACACACACACACACTAACCTTTCTGGTCTCTGGCAACCATAATTCTACTCTCTATGTCCACAAGTTCTATTGTTTTAATTGTTAGCTCTGAAAAGTAAATGAGAATAGGTGAAGTTTCTCCTTCTGTACTTGTCTTATTTCACTTAACATAATGACCTCCTATTCCATCCATGTTGTTGCAAATAACAAGATCTCATTATTTTTATGGCTGAAGAGTACTCCATTGTGTAAACATACTACATTTTCTTTATCCATTCATCTTTTGATGGATATTTAGGTTGTTTCCAGATCTTGGCTATTGTGAGTAGCACTATGGTAAACACAAGAGTGCAGATATCTCTTCAATATACTGATTTGCTTTCTTTTGGGTGTATATCTAGCAGTGGGATTCTAGATCACATGGTAATTCTGTTTTTAGTTGTTTTGAGGAACCTCCATACTGTTCTCCACAGTGGTTATAGTAGTTTACATTTCATTCAACAGTATGTGAAGGTTCTCTTCTCTCCATATCCTTGCCAACATTCATTATTGCCTGTCTTTTGGATAAAAGCCATGTTAACAGGAGTGAGCAGATATCTCATTGTAGTTTTGATTTGCATTTCTCTGATGATCCATGATGTAGAGCTCTTTTTCATATGCCTGTTTGCCATTTGTATGTCTACTTTTGAGAAAGTTTTATTCAAACTTTTTGCACATTTTAAAAGAAGATGACTGAATTTTTCCATGTTGAGTTTTTTGAGCTCTTTACATATTCTGGTTATTAATCTCATAGTAGATGGATGGTTTGTGTATTCCATGTATTTATTTGACAATTAGGTTTCCGGAACAATCTGCTGGACATTGAGCTAGGTGACAAGTCTATAGCAGAGAACTATTATGCTTATAATCTGCTGGGGTAATCCTATATAAAACAAATAACTAACAAATAGTAAATACATAGTCAAAAAAACAAGATTTCCCGAGACAGAATAGTAGGCTGTGCCTAGTTTAGACTCAGGACATAGGGAAGATATCTTAAGAAGTGAAATTTGAGATGACATTTGAAGGATAAACTGGAGTCTTAGTGCTAGGAAAGACTGAAGAATACAAATTTCAAACCAGAGAACATCACATATGCACAGGCCCATGTCTACAAAAAGCTTGATGCATTTGGGAAACAGAAGTAACATTTCATTATTTATTGATAATCACAGAATATAAAGAATGTTAAACAAGTCACATTCTCAATTTACTTATATGTATGCTGAAGCCTTTAGTGTAATACTATTTGCAACTAAAAATCTATCAAAGATAAAAGATTGGTCATTGGATGTATAGGATAATGGATAAAAGAATGGATGTCATTCAACCTTGTAATATGAATATTTATGCATTAATTTTAAGAGAACTGACACCTTTTCAGTTTAAACAGTATGTATTCCCTAATTTTAAAAGAGTATAATAGAAATTCTACTCAAGAGCTATTTATAACAGTACTCAGTTATTATGATTATTGTTTTAAAAATGTAGGGTGGAAAACTAGTAAATGAATGATACATTTTGGAATAACAAATATTTGGCAGTGATTTAGATTACTATTTCTACACTCCTAAGTTTTCAATATCACTAGGAGTACTTTTAAAATAAAGTTGTATGGTGTACTTTCTTTTGCATGAGAATGAATGCAGAAATTGATTAAAGGAAACAAACCTTATTTCTCTTTTTCGTCCCCTACCACATAACATTACACGTAGCATTGTATAGCACCCTGCTGAGTTTTCAAATATTCATATGAAGGAAAAAGAAAGAAGCAGAAACAGAAGAAACAGAGGCAGAGGTAGAAGCAGGAGGAGAGAAGGAGGAGGAAGAAGAAGAAGAAGAAGAAGAAGAAGAAGAAGAAGAAGAAGAAGAAGGAGGAGGAGGAGGAGGAGGAGGAGGAGGAGGAG
>NW_012114688.1:7571763-7593786 GCF_000951035.1 Colobus angolensis palliatus | reverse complement strand
GGTGATGTTTAAGTATTGACTCAGTTTATATCTTTTTCACATCTAAAATAATAACAAATGATTTACAAGTTTGTGAAGATAGAATATAATGTATGCAAAGCTTATGACATATTAATTCATTTATTAATTCAACAAATATCTGATTGTCTAAAATGTGTCTGGCACTGTGTTAATTTTTGTGGGAACAGAGGTGAATAAAATATTGCCCCTATCTGCCAGGAATTGATAATTTTTTGTGAAGATATATAAGAAGCAGATAAGATGTGATAAATATAAATATGTCTAGGGTGTGATACGTAGAAGCATGCCCAGGCTGACATATACATACACAGGGAAGACAGAGAAATAGATTGTAGAGGCTAACGCTTTCCATAGCCCAGATTACTTTCAAACTTTCATTCTCTGGAATGATTACTTCTTGATTTTTTTTTTTGGATATGTTTTGAAGCTACAGTCAACAGGGTGTGAGTGATGAAAGAAAGATTCAAGAATAATCCCAAAGCCTCTGGCCTGGCCAACTGGCAGAATTCACTTGCCATTAACAGAGGTAGAAAAAGCTTTACAGGAACAAGGAGAAGAGGGGATGATCAGGAAGTTGATTTTGGAATATTAAATTGGAGGTGCCAATTAGACTTTAGAGTGGAATTATCAAGTAGGCATTGTATACAAAAGTTTCTGTAGTTTGAGTAAAGGTCTAGACTGAGGACATAAATTTGGAAAGACTAAGGGCACATAGATGGCATATAAAGCCATGAGGCTGGATGAGATCACAAAGGGAGTGGGTTCATACAGCGAAAAACGAGGTGTCCAAGGGCTAAGTGCTGGTGCCCTTCACAATTAGCAGTCAGGGAGGTGAAGAGGAACCAACGAAATAACAAAAATGGAACCGTCAGTGAGGTAGACAAAATGTGGAATGTATCATTCTGTTGACTCTGAACTCCACCTGATTTTTTTTCATCTGCTTTTAAAGAAGCAAATATGGCACAACAACAAGGTGAGGCAGAGCCTATAGCTAGAAAGCACTTAGTGCTGATAGATGAGTGGGGATGAAGGACTGACAAGAGAATATTTGAATCTGCAGGTGTCTCAGAACATCCAGGAGTATGATTGCTGTAGTTGTAACATGGAAGAGAGAGAGTCATTGTAATCACAGGCAGCAGAAACATCGGGGCAGTGTTGAAATTGTGAGTACACATGATTAGGAGATGAGATCTGAACTAAGAAAATTCAGAAAGAAACATTTTTTATTTTTTTTTTTGGAAAACAGCTATTCCTCTATTCCATGTGGTTTGGATTCATCTGTTAGTCATGGTATATCATCATCACTGTTTCCTTTGTTGGCGCAACATGACACACATGCTGCCAATCAGAGACTTTTATTACTGTGTACAGAGATTGTTAAGGATTACACAAGCAATTCAAACCACACTACCTTTCTGAAAATTGTATGGGGTAAGTATTATACTTGAATGGTCATCAGCATTGAACTCTGAAGATTAATGGGAGGGAGGGGACTTTGATGAGAGTAATCTGGGAAAGAAACAATTCTATAGTAGTTAGATTTTGCTTTATAACAAACTACTCCAAAATTTGGTAGCTTAAAAGAATAAACATTTTGCTTAGAATTTTGCAGGTGAACAATTTCTGCGGGTTTCAGCTGAATGCTTTTCCTGATTTCAGCTTACCTCCACTGATCTTGGCATCACTGGTCACCTGTGGACTGGCTTGGGCTAATTCCTTTATGACAGCTGCCTCTGAGAAAGCTGAAGCATCTGTGGCCTCTCTCCATCTGATCACTCATACTTCAGCAAGCTAGCCCAGACTTGCTCACATAATGCTTGCAGAGTTTCAAGATGAAGAATATTAGAATACAAAGCTTCTTATAACCCAGGTTCAGTACTCACAAATGTTTTTAGGCATTCTACTTGTGAAAGCAAATCACAAGACCAATGCAGATTCAAGGGAAGGGGAAACAGACTGTTCTTCTTGATGAGAAGGGCTGCAAATAACTACACTCACTTTTACAGTTTTCCACACTCAGAACTTAAATAGTGTGATTATGACTTAGTTTATAAAAAGGGAAGAATGTCAGAGATGACTGTGTAGTTATCCAAAGTCATTATGGGTTTTGTTTGCCTTTAAGAATGTTTCACTTTATCACCAGGATGGTACCAAGAGATTAGTAATATTGTATGCTTTCATTAAATAATAATTGTGTTTTTTTGTTTTAGTTATACTATATCAGAGGATCATCACTTAAATATTAAAATTTGGTACAGTTAGTTCAAGAGCTGATGATAGCATTTTTAATGTTTGATTCAACAGGCTAAATGTCTTGATTAAGGGATCTATAGTGCCAGAGTTGGTAATAAGTTATAGAGATGTATAGCAGTAATAAAATCTGAATTAGAAGTCTGCCATTCTGGTAGTAGGCCTAAGATGCAAGTCTAATAAAAGGTGCTAAACACCACTGGAAGGGTACTAAGATTGAGAAAACCAAATTCAGGGAAAATACAGTACAGTGTTGGAAGACATACAATAAGGGATCCCTTGGGGTTATACGACATTCTCAAGTAATGCTCTAGATCTACCCTTCCAAAGAAGGTAAATGTAGTCCATTGTATTAATACATTTGCAGGAACCTAATTTTTCAAGGCCTTTGTTAATCAGCTTGGGCTTTCATAACCAAGCATCATAGACTGGGTTGCTTAAACCACAGAAATTTGTTTTCTCAGTTCTGTAGAAACTGAATGTCCAAGATCAGGGTGCTAGCACCATTGGGTTCTGTTGAGATCTCTCTTCCTGACTTGCATTTGGGAACTTCTTGCTGTGTCATCACATGGAAAAGGAAGAAAGAAAGACAGAGACCCAAGAGAGACAAGAGAGAGCTCTCTAATATCTCTTCTGATAAGGACGCTAATCCTACAAGACCAGGGCTCTGCCCTACCCTTATGACTTCATTTCACCTTAGTAACTTCCTTAAGGACCCTATTGCTGAATACAGTCACACTGGGGATTAGGGAATCCGCATATGAAATTGAGGAAGACACAGATCAGTTTATAGCGAGCTCAATAAAGAAAAGAAAATGTTCTACTACCACTAGCCCTTCTTCTTTTTTCTTTCCTCATGCAATGCTCATGAGAAAATATAGGATGGACAAACACATAAGAAATAACATCAAATTATTAGCTGGCACGAAGTCCATCTTTCCTTGTTGGGTCTTATACAACCAGCTCATTCTTTAAGATTTATAATTAGGGTTGTTAGTATGTGTTTTTCTCCAATCCTGTAAACAAACACTTTTACTACTTTTGGTCACTCTGAGAAGCCCAGAAGTTCATCAGAAGTAAAAATATATTCAACTATGAATAATGACTCCAGTATTTATTATATATTTGAAATCATTAGAGCATTTATTTTGACTTAGGCCATTTATCAAGTGAAAAAGGAAAATAATTACATGTTCAGATTCTCTTAAATAAAATAAAAACATGATAGTAACTTTGCAAATTTAAATCTGCTTTCATGCATTAGTCATTTATGAAGATTGATATATCATAATGAAACACAAATCAACTTATAATCAACTAAAATATAATTTTATATTGCAGCTTGAACCATGAGGATTGAACACATCTTAATGAAAAAGGCTTTACATAGTCCCTGTAATAAATAAATGACACACTAGAATTGATTATTGTTTACTGTCCAGGGAGAATCTTCAAGACAGAAAAATGTAATATTCTTACAACAGATTTATCAGATCATAATCCAATTGTACTCAATTTTGAGTTGAAGAATAAACCTTCACAAAGTGATGGGTCAATAAATAATATTTTAATTGTCCAGAAGAATTTTAAGCAATTAAAACTAATATTGAATGATGTTTCTTTAAAAATGCTATAAAAGCTATCTATCTTTTATATATCTAGCAATACTTTATATGAAAGCAAAGAATATGAGGTTGTACAATAAAGATAAGTAATGATATGTTTTCACAGAAAAGTTCAGAAATGGAAAATGAAGCTCCAATACTACAAATAGAAAAAGAGCATAGTAAATGAAATTCATATATATGGAATAATCACTGAATTACTGAAGACAAATATAAAACAAACATTTTCTTTCAAAAACAAATAATATTTTACTAAAGAGTCACTGTGCCTTAACAGTAAATAAAACAACGAACTTCAAGACTACTAAAAAGATGAAACTCCTCATATCCCAAATCCCAGGAAATATATGAAGACATATCAGATGCGCTAATTCGATATCTCTAATTGTACATAAGTCTATGCAAAGAAAGGCTAAAACTCCAGCAGACGAGGAAATTTAACCATAATTTTCAAGCTTTACTATGGTAAAGTTAAATTATTTAAAAATTAAGAATTTTATTTTTGACATCAATGAAAATAAAAGAATATAGGTCGTGACTCACTCCATATTCATTTTCACTCAAATTTATGAATAGCATCTCTACTGAAGTCAGTTTTGTTAAAAGAACATATGCCCTCTTCAGTTACACATATGTATATTAGAAAAACAGCTTATTGTCTCTCTCTCTCTTTCTCCATGTGCACACACACATACACAATGAAACAAAATAGAATAAAGATAAAATATGTATTTCTCAAGTCTATGAGTTATACACATTCTAATTACATGAATATTTTCATGCTCTTTCTTCACTTGACTCTCCAAAAACAAAACAAACAAACACAATAAAGTCTTTAACTGCCATCTCTCCTCAAATGAAAAACTGTAGCACCTTGCGAAGGCTTTTAATTAAATAAGCAGAAATGAAGCTAAGTTAAATTGATAGAACACTCCTTCTTGGATCAGGAGTATCATATATTCTAACTTCAATATTTTGCTATTTTAGCTGTGTGATTCATATAGAAACAAATTGAGGGATGTAAATTAAACAAACAACAAAACACAACGTAAACATGCACACTATCAAGAGTGTACACTATTATAACTATTACTATCTTATGGAAGACCAGATTAGAATTAATGGTTGTTACACATTCTTCATGAATTTTTTGGCAATCAGATGGTTTGCATAACATCAGGCTAAAATACTATGTTCCAAAACAGGGCTTGTTAACATATCTCCTTCTTCATAGACCTTTAAAATATACCATTCAATCTTTATATTATGTCAAAGGCACTCTCTGTGTTTGTGCAATACAGTGGCCCTATTTGTAATCTGATTCCACAAACTCCGTTAGGTTTGATGATACACTTTTTTAGCATAGTGAAGATTCCTGAGGTTCTATCTTTATTTTCTACTTAGTCTGTGACAGAGGCTAGATGATGCTATAATTTAAATAAATTTACCTGAAAGTGTGTCAGAAGTTATTAACAGATACTTGGCATGCATGTAGTAGCCGAGATGGTTGGCGTGTGTGTATGTAGTAGCCCTGCAAGTTTTATAATCACATCAAGCCAGCCTGACCACTATATTAAATTGCCAAGGTATACTGTGAGATCTTTGGTGATTTCTTTAGTTATTTTGTATGAATGTGACAACAAATCATCCTCATAAATGATATAATATTTCTACAGGACTGAAACACAGGATAACATTTTTTCAGGACATTTAAATAACATTTAAGAATCCATATTTTAGTGAATACCCATATTTCAGGGTTTTGCCGAGGTAAATAATTCAGCAGACATGAAAATCATGAACAACTACCTTGAATATGTTGCACACTTGCTAGAAATAATAAATGCATCAAAATGTATTCCTTCAGCTTGGAACTGCTGACTTACTTGACATTATCAGTAACAATCATCTACATTTAAAGAAAGTTACATATGATTAAATGCAATTTTAGAATCAAGATAATACATTAACTGTATGATACAACCTCTCTATAGTGAAATTTTATTACTGGAATAACTCACCACTTTGAAGTCAGCTGACATAGATATGGGTAGCCAAGGCATGTAATGTATTTATTCATCTAGGAGGCACAAGATCTATAGCATACAAGACATCCCCTTGGGTTCTGTAGTGTTTTAAAATAAATGAATATTCCATACCTCCAAAAACCTATATTCTATTTGGAGATATGCACAAATAAGTGTAATTATGTAACTCTAATCGTAACATATAATATCACTGTAGCATATGTCGAAATTGACAGTTCAAAGGACAGACAGCAAATTCTCTTGGAAGTATTGAGGAAAGTTTTAACAAAGAACATGACTTTTGAACTGAGAATATAGAGAAGGAATTTGATTAGTAAAATTGGTTGTTATCAGGAAACACAATAAGAAAAAAACATTGGGATAGATAATTTATTTCAGAGATTGTGATAATAACAAGATACTTTTTGATAAAATACAGGGTGTATATGAATTGTTAGTTGGAAGGAATCCTGGGGAAGTAAGTTGAGGTCAATGAGGTTGGGCACTATTCAGCCGATAGTTGTGAGATGCTACAGACTTACCATCTTCAAAATATATTCTGTAGCAATTGGATTGCAGTTCTTCTATTAAGCTACCTACATTAGGGTAAATTTAGTAATTTCTCAAACATGCTTTCTTGCTTATCAATGACCTAAATCATTATATTATTATATTTAGTTGATATTATTCTTTTGTGCTCTATTTTCTACTTGTCCATTGAGAAACTATCGACAGACATCTGTCAACTGATAACTTTTCTGCCTTTGACCATTCTTCATCCACCTTTTCTAAAATATACTTCCTCATGGTCCCAACATCTTCTTAGTTACAAAAAAATAGAAAATTGGGCATTATTATACTTTTTTTTTTTTTTTTTTGAGCCCAGGCTGGAGTGTAGAGGCGCGGTCTCAGCTCACTGCAACCTCTGCCTCCTGGGTTCAAGGAATTTCCCTGCCTCGGCCTCCCAAGTAGCTGGGACTACAGGCATGTGCCACCACACCTGGTTAATTTTTTTGTATTTTTAGTAGAGGTGGGGTCCACCATATTGGTCAGGTTGGTCTCGAACTCTTGACCTCATGATCCGCCCACATCGGCCTCCCAAAGTGCTGCGATTACAGGTGTGAGCCACAAAGCCTGGCATGGATGTCATTTTTTATTCCTCTTTATATTAATTATTCTACTGAATTAAAAAATACTTCAAAGCTTGGAAGATTAAAATATACTAAATAATATTCTAGAGCTGTGTGGTGCTGCCTCAAGGTCCGCCATGAAGTTGCACTGGGACTATTAGCTAGGACCTCAGCCATCTGATTGCTTGAATGAGGTTGGAGAAGCTGTGTCCAACATGGCTTTTGTATAATATTGTTGCCATGGGCCTCTCCATAGGGCTTATCAGCACATATAGCTAGTTTCTCCCAGAGAAAATGATCCAAAAGGGAGAGATTGTATGCCCCAAAAGGAAGATGCAATATATTTTATCCTTAATCTCAAAAGTGACGTACCATCAATTCCTCTGTATTCTACTTGTCACAGAGAACAAATCCTGTCCAACATTAGAGGAAATTACACAAGGCTATAAAATCTAGGAGATCAGGAATCCCTGGAGGCCAACTTGGAAGCTGACCACCACACTCCTTCTCCTTTATTTCATCTGTCCAAGTCCTAGCAATGGTGAAGTTACTCTCTAATTTCCACTACTACTTTTTTCAGCTTAGACCTTCTCCTCTGAATTTTCAAATTAAAATATGTTTGGCCTAAATCTGATTTGGAATATAGCAAACTATAACCTAACTTAATATGTAAACAAATTGTAACCACACTTGAGAATATATTCTTGTAATAAGTAAGCAAATCTCAGCCAATCATAGTAACTGAGCTTTCAGTCAATTACAGACTGCAAACTGCTCAAACATGCCCAAATAAGGCAAACACTGAACTGTAATCAATTAAGTTATTTCTGTACATCACTTTGTTTTTCTGTCTATAAATACTGTCTGCCCACATTGCTGGATGGAACTCTGAAACTTTATCCATTTAGGGTGTTGCCCAATTTATGAATTTTTTCTTGGTCAAGTAAATTCTGCTAAATTTAATTTGTCTAAAGTGTTTCTTTTTCCTTTGCTTTCTTTCTTTTTTTTTTTTTTTTTTGAGACAGAGTCTCACTCTGTCACCTAAACTAGAGTGCAGTGGTGTGATCTCAGCTCACTACAACCTTTGCCTACAGGGTTCAAGCGATTCTCCTGTCTCAGCCTCTGGAATAGCTGGGATTACAGGTGTGTGCCACCACGTCCGGCCAGTTTTTGTATTTTTAGTAGAGACGGGGTTTTCATCATGTTGGCTAGGCTGGTCCGGAACTCCCGACCTCAGGTGATCCACCCGCCTCGGCCTCCCAAAGTGCTGGGATTACAGGCGTGAGCCACAGCTCCAGGCCTTAAGTGTTTCTTTTAATTAGCTTATTTTTTTGGCACTTAGGTCTTGTACCTCTCACCTCTTCCTTTTCCAATCAATTCCTCTTTTTATCTGCTATAGTGAACTTTATTTACAATTACCTTTCTGGTCATTCAGATCTCCTGCTTAAAACCATTTAAGAGCTTGCCATTAAATAGAGAAGAATGTTCACATTGTTTAGTAAGACACAAAGGTCTTCAAAGATTTAGATTCTGTTTGAATTCTTGCCTCATTTCCTGCCACAGGTAACTTCAATTCCAACTTCCTTTCAATATATCTGCAATATAAAATTACTTGCATTTCTCTGATCATAAAAAATGCTTTAATCATGGTTCTGAGTGTTTACAGGTGTTGGCCTTCTTTTTACAATGTCCTTTCCAATTTTTTTTTTTTCCTGCCTGTAACCCTCTTAGTCATTCTTCACTTACTTGAAGCCTCTGCTAAGTTCCAGCAATAATTTAATCAACTTCTCCTCTATCCCACGACTTTTACTGAAATCACCGTATCGTATTGACGATTTCCCCAAGCTGTGTGTCTCATCTTTAGAGTGCCAAGCATGTGTTTATAGCTCAAGTATTGATCTGCTCAGGTCCCAGGCCACTTGCCCCTGCGTGGCCAGCAGCCTTGTCTCTTCTAAGTGCTATTACAAAAATGGATCATTGGTTCCCACTGAAGGGATATTAAATGATCTAGGAATTTGCTTAACTTAATATTTAAAAATGAATCTACTCTCTGATCTGTGTTGTAATAATTTGTAAAATTAATTCTAATTGAGCCTCAAAACAAAATTGTGATATTCTTTATAAACTATTTTACATTATTTATTTCATTTTCTTGTAAACTCACTTGTATTAAAATGATATAATTTTTGAACAAAGTCTTAAAATATAACTAATCTATTTGCTGCACTTAAAATAAATTTATTATTTAAAATAAACTTAAAATGAGAAAGAAAACAAGGTAATATCAGGATTATAATCTGTTTCTGAGTAAATTTTACCCTTTGTTTAGTTTCTTTTAAAAATATAAGGATATTTTTATATTATCTTAATAACAACTCACCTTTCTTTGCTTAGCAATCAAATGAGTCTAGATTTTACTATGTGGAAATTACATTTATATGTGAGTAAATTGTTCTTGATGTTTTCATTAGAGTAAAAAATACTGTTCCATCATTTTCATATTATGGTAATCAAGGATGTGTATTACCATGATACTTTATGTTTTCAATAATGAATTTGTGAAAGAAAACATATTGCACACTGCTTATGGTCCCTCTTTTTTCACTAATTATTCAAAGGGTATTTTCTTTATTGAACATCAAGCTTAATTACTTAATTATATGATAGACCAGAATGGCTTTGAAGAAGCCATCCCATTCTAAGAAGTGCATAATATGTTATAAAAAATGCCCTAATTACATAATTAACTGATAAAATGGATTGACTCCAAAGAACATACATAATACAGATGTTTTAAAAAAATGTAATCACAGAACCACACTATTATCCATATTGGCCAAGTGTATAATCAGTATCTTGTTTTACTTGTAAATTTACTTGGAAAGGACTGGAAACTAGGACGTATAAAACTAACAAAAAATTTAAAAGAACACATATATAAAGTCTTGGCATAATTCACACAATGAGACGAAGGTCAACATGAATGTTGTTGTTAAGTGAAATGACACTCAGAATGGAACATGTACCACTCACACATTGTTCTATTTAAACAATTAGTAAATTAGTAAATATTTACTAGAGGCCCCACAGCAAATACGGCACTATAATACCTTTCACAAAGATTATAAGGTTTTGGTTGCCTGGATTTCTTACTCTCACAAATGGCTGGTTGATTTAACATAGGCCAGGTCCTCTCACGCTGATCCTTGTGAAGTCATGTCATCTCTCAAGATTTTAGTTTTTTTCATCTGGAAAATGAGATGATCAGTCTGGATAGTCTCTGGAATTTTTTCTGTTCTACCTTTTTTTCCTCTCTTTTTTTTTTTTTTTTTCTGGAAAAGGGAAAGCAGGTTGTGACAAAACAACAAGCAGCTTGACAAGTACTTACAAGACAACTAGGAGACCATTATTCTTTGGGAGGTATATGTGTATAACCTTTCTATTTATTAATCAATCATTCAAACTTATAATGAAACATTTCTGCAGATGGGACCAAGAAAAGCAACAAGTGAAGTAGCATTCAAATAGAATGTAAACAGTGGCAGCAAGTTTGCTGGAGAAAGGAAATAAAAGTGCTAACATTTATATTTTAAGAAAGCATAACACTTATTTTTAGGACAGTTTCTCTTCTTGTACATCCTTCTCGTTAATACTCTACTTTTTTATTATTAAAACTTCTGGTATTGAAAATTCCACAGAATAACAAATATATTTTAATAACTTAAGTATGCTTCTATGTAGAGGGCCTTTCAAAAATAGACATTTAAGGAATCACAGGGGAGGGTATATCATTGAAGTATGGTTGATTAGGCAATTCTTTCAGTGTCCTTCTAATTATACATTGATGGATAGCAACACTTCCTGAGATCTTCCTATTTTTAGAAATTCCTAAGACCAATGAGGCTGGTAGAAGATAGAAGAGTGATGTTTCCAATCATCTTCCCTGACTGAACATGGTAGATAAAATGCTGTGAAAAGGAGACTCTACTTTTGAATTATTCAAAATAAGTAAGACAGAAAAATAGCCCACTAATAAGAAAATAAAATATCTGTTTTGAGAGGGACCTGAAGAGATCCAATTGATCTTTGCATTGTGTTCTTATGTTTGTAACAGATTTTATTCAGACTACACTAAGTTATAAAGGTATGATTTAAAAGCAAACATCACATTAGGGAATACAAATTCATAATTCCAGAGATGAAACAGGAGCCATTATCTTGTTGGACTTCATGGAAACTAGACCTAGAAAGTCATTTACAGCCCAGGAAACTCTAGAGATAAGCCTTATCTTTCTGTTTCAGTAGGTGCAGTTCATTGTTCCTTAAGATGGTCTCCAAAACAAAACTGTTTCCTTTTTGTGCCAGTTTCCTAACAATTAGACTTTCTCAATATTTCTCAGATTGAATTTCTAAAAAGAACTTATTGATCTGATTAATTATTAATGTCCTACTCACTTAATCTTCAATTTCTCACCCTGCCTCTATATTCATTTCTTCAGTCATCGAATATCAAACTCTTATATAACTGGGTTGTCTAAGCCCCGGAGATAAAGTGTTAGGTTAGAAAAGCAGAATCTCTGCTGTCATTGAGATTACTCCTTACATATGAGGGAACAACAACCAGAATAAACAATATAAATAACAATTATTTATTAATTAACAGGTAGTGGCAAGGACTAGGATGTGTTGGAGAGATTGCTTGGTTACTTTTAATTGGTTGGTCAATGGACTCTAAAGGAGCTGAAACAGTGAAGAGGCAGGAGCATGGTGGGAGGTAAGATTATAGATGTAACCAGAGTCCAGATGTAAATCTGGCCATAAGTTCTGCTGGGAAAATATTTCCCTACTTTAATGCTTCCTCATCTCTTCAATAACATTTTCACTCTTATTCATTCATTGAAAACTGCTTGTTGAATGACTGTCAGGCATTGCTTTAGGTTTTGTGGATACAGCCTTAAAGAAAAAAGAAAACAGATAAAGATCCCTGCCCTTACGGAATTTATATTCTAGTAGTTGAACAGAGATAATAAACAGTAACTAATCAAGTAAGCAAAATAAATAATTATTTATCCCATTTTCTCTAAATTCTAACTCTTGGACTACTTATTTTTTAACCTCTACAGAGTGTAAGCTCCTCAAGGTCATGGATCATATTTTAGCTATATATTTATCTATAGGCTACTGTACATGTCTTATATAGGGTGGCAGAGAATAGAATACTGGGAGAAGCACCAGAGTTGGGTACATAATGCCTTTCATATGGTCATGGCTCTACTCCAATTAGCTATTTGTCCTAGAACCAGCTATTTGTCCTAGAACCGATTCAGAGATTAGTATATCTGAATTTTACTTTTCTCATTTCTAAAGCAGAAATAATAATGTATTTGCATTTGAGTTATATAGTGTTTCTGTGAAAATCAAATATGCTTCAAGATTCCTTGTAAACTGAAGAATACATATTTTATTATAATAAATGCTTATTGAAATGCATTGTATTCATAAAATTGTATTCACCATGGTGAAATGTCTCATTTTTTCAGAATCATTTTGAGTGTGATGTTAGTTTCAGTTTGGTGTTTATTAAATGAGAGAGCAGTCTAATTGTTCTCTCCACTTTCTATTCCATAGAACCCTCATGAAATCTATTTGTATCATGTTTCATAAGATCAGACAAAATAAAATGTTAAGAACAGAAGTTTCAAGAGTAGAAAATTACTTTTTATGCCTTTTGGGAGAATGTCTAAATGAGAAAATGTACTTCCATTTAAAAAAGGATGGATTTTTTTTTTTTTTTTTTTTTTCTGTAAGATGATGATAACTCCAAACTGAGTGAAGTAAGGGTCACATTTTTCTGGAAATTGAATACTGCTGATTGATAGTGAATCATCGGAAGGAAGGACATAGACATTCTCTTTTGGTGGTGTTCTATTGTGGAAGGGCTATTGGAAATTATATCTAAGTTCCTCAGAAGCGATATTATAGTAATTTTTAAGAAAGGTAGGCAGGAGTGTCCAGCAATATCATATGTGTGAATGTCAGCTAATATTTAAATAAAAATTACTCAGAAGTAAAAACTTGAAAAATATGACAGTGTCTTTAAGTAGGAATTAAAACACACAACTTAACAATTAGATAAATTACTACATTTAAAATAAAAACTACCAAGGGAAAGCACAATTATTTTGAGTAAAAAGCTCCTCTTCTAAAACAAAGATTTAAAATAAATTAAGAAAAACTTATGATTAAATGATCAGGATAATCAGATGGAATCATTAAAGGGTGTATTTTTTTTCTTTCATAATGTTTTATTTTAGACATTGGTCTTTCTTACGTGGAAAAAGAAGTTCTTACTGATGATTGACAAGAACTTTTTTTTTTTTTTTTTTTTTTTTTTTTTTGAGGCAGAGTCTCGTCGCCCGGGCTGGAGTGCAGTGGCCAGATCTCAGCTCACTGCAAGCTCCGCCTCCCGGATTTGCGCCATTCTCCTGCCTCAGCCTCCCGAGTAGCTGGGACTACAGGCGCCCGCCACCTCGCCCGGCTAGTTTTTGTATTTTTTTTAGTAGAGACGAGGTTTCACCGTGTTAGCCAGGATGGTCTCGATCTCCTGACCTCGTGATCCGCCCGTCTCAGCCTCCGAAAGTGTTGGGATTACAGGCTTGAGCCACCGCGCCCGGCCGACAAGAATTTCAATGCCAGCAAGCAAATGCCAATAGGAAAAAACTCAGGAATAAATTACATATTAGACAGCTTATTGTAAGAGTAATGATATTTCTAATCTTTCCTTAAGTTTCACTAATAATGTTTTTGGAATATTTCAATGTATATGTTTTTTCAAATCACTGAAAGTTGAATGCAGTGCCTTAGAAATTATTACTCATAAAAGTCATCATATTGGATCATTTTACCTCTTTCCCTGACATTGAAACCACATAATAAATTAGAAGCATAAGAAAATGTAAGAATAAGAATAAAATAATTCAATCAGGGTTAGCATGCACTGTACTTGAGGACTCACTTATTTATTTATGTCTTGTAGGAAATGGAACCCTGAAATTTGACATATTCTTTTTCATTTAAAAAATAGGCGCCTAGTTGTACAGATATTCTACTTTTTTAACAAGTATAACTTTATCTTCATTATCTAGTATGTGTCAAATCCCAAATACGTCTCAGTTGCATACCACATCCATGTTTTAAAGCTTATTCTGTAATTTTATAACTGCTTTTCCTCTGCTATTTTTTCCTCACTCTGATTTCCTCATGCATAATATTTAATAATCATGTGTCTCTCTCTCTCCGTGTGTGTGTGTGAGTATAGATTTTATGTATGTATCCACATATATATATTTATTGTGTGGTGTAAGTATAATAAGGATTCTGCCTTGAGGACATGTTGTGAATAGCTGTCCAAAAATATTATTTCTTTATAAACATGATAATTTTTGGAGTTCTGGAAGACTTTAAATCCTTACAGCCTGAATGAAAAAAAAAAATATTGCATTCCCTCTTTATGTAAATATTCCATTTATTCTAACAACTACAGATTTTCTGTACATAATTTATTTTCCTTACTTCCATTCAGATTATTAGAAAATTTTACAATATGTACTATGTATCAAAATGGAATGCCTTGCTTATTTTTCTGAGAAAATAGAAAGAAACAGTCAGCATCAAATAATTAAGAAGGAATAGGCAGCAGTAAAATCAGGGTTATAAATACATAACCTTGGCATTAGTTATTTTTTAAGTAATATTTCACTGTACACATATTTTATGTTATTCACCATGGCACATCCTGAGCAGAAAGATAATGTGACCCACAAGACTTTATATTATTAGAAGCTTTGAATGTATACTACAATTTGAATTTAAATTCAAAATACGTAGTATCTAGATAACCCTGGACAAACTGCTTAAACTGGGAAAATTATATCTAACTTATAATACTATGATGATGATTAAAAGAAATGATGTTTAGAAAGAACTCAGTACAGTGTCCATCACAAAAGCAGTCAATAGCAGCGCTACTTTACCATTCTTATTTAGAGATGCATTTTGCCTTCCAGAAGCTTACAGCTTGGTCAATCAACCATACCTGCCCTGTATGATACAGACTAGAAGGGAAGTGAACAAAGGTTCAATAAAAACCTGTAGGAGACAAATCACTGCACCATCTCAGAGCTGTGAGACTCTAGTAAGAGAGTGAGCATGCCCACAGATTTTCAACACTGTACTCCCAATCACTGCAGAATGGTTTACTCGCAGCTTCTTTGATGTTATTTGGCTACACAGACTTCAGAGTGGTCATTTTAGCAAATTCATATAAGTTTTTTTGAAACTATACCATGGAATATTTAAAATAAATACTAGATTAGTGTGAAGTATATCATTATTTTTTAAATATTCATATTTCTCAGTGGATATTTTGCCACCTAATTATAAAGAAGGGAAATGCATTTGAAACCCTCGTTATTTGCCAGAATCCCTTAGTACAGTATGGAATACAACAAGAATCTCCTATTTCGCAGCTAGCCCATTGTATTAGTTAAGGCTCTTTAGAGGGCCAGAACAAATAGGATATATGTATACAGGAAAGGGAGTTTATAAAGGAGAATTCACTCACATGATCGCAAGGTGAAGTCCCACAATAGGCCGTCTGCAAGTTGAGGAGCAAGGAAAGCAGTCCCAAAACCTCAAGAGTAGGGAAGCAGACAGTGCAGCCTTCAACCTGTGGCCAAAGGCCCAAGAGCTCCTGGAGAACCACTGGTATAAGCCCAAGAGTCCAAAAACTGAAGAACTCAGAGTCTGACATTCACAGGCAGGAAGCATTCAGCATGGGAGAAAGATGAAGGCTGGAAGAGTCACCAAGTTAGCTTCTTCCTTCTTCTACCTGCTTTTTCCAGCCACACGGGCAACCGATGGGATGGTGCCCACCCACATTATGGGTGATTCTTCCTGATGGTGCGTCTTCCTCTCCCAGTCCACTGACTCAAATGTCAGTCTCTTCTGGTAACACACAAATACATCCAGAAATAATACTTTGCATCCTTCAATTCAACCAAGTTGACACTTAACCACCACAAGTCCACCTGTTGTCACCTTGAACACATACACATATCCTGAAGTCATAGATAATCTCCAAAAGAAGACAGACAATGAAAAGATCATAATTCCACCTTAATAAAATACAACTATCCTTTGTACAACTGTAAGCGCACCAATCCTTAACCTAAATGCTATTACTATTACATAAAGCAAACAACACTTAAATGCTAATGTGAAGTCAATAAATCTTATGTCTCAGGCTAACACAAAAAGAAAGGAAATAAAATGAAGATAGTTTCCTAGCATATCCATGCAAAAATATGTTCTTAACAAAATAAACAGGAAATATTCACTTCCTCCTTACTGTCCTCGTTTCTGCATCTGGTCATGTGGTAATAGCTGCAATTGATGAATACCTTCTTCTAGTACCCATTTCATATTCCCTTTACCCTCAGCAAGCACCTCAGTAGGTCATGACTTTTACCTAGTGTAGTGACCCAAACATCATTCATGAAGGGCCTGGACCATTTGTAATCCTGCCCTTCTTAGCTTGTTGATTTAGGGGTAGGAGGAGCCCAAAGTGGCCAGGTGGCAATCTTAAATTCCAGTTTAACAGAATAATTACCGTGTCTCCTAGTGGCAGCATTCCTCCCTCTGGAACTAAGACCTCTAGGCCAACAGACCATAACATCATGGGAACGGGAAGCAAAATTTTTGCTAGTGGATCACTAGGGGTGATGGTGAGTGGTGGCACTTCCACTCCCATGATCCTGCATAATACACTATACTAATTTGGTTTGTTGTTGTTTAGCCCAACTTTTGATGTAGATCTTAGATCTATTGTTCTTGCAATGTATAAACACATGAAATTTTTTCTCTTGATCAGTTCCAGGCAAGATTTTATTATGTGTTGCTTATAAAACTTAGCTTGCTATTTTCAAATTGGTTTTGACATAAAAGTTGAGAAATAAGAGAAAGCACCATGTCAAGAACAGTGCTGATGCCTTTCTCAGGTTGGCAGTCACCCTTGACACCCTACTGCTGACAGAAGAGCTTTTTCAGGCAGATGGGTCCCCAGGGACACTCAGCAATGTAGCAATAAGAAACACATTATGGATATCTTCTACTTTCTGAAGAAGACAAAAATTCTGAAAAGCTTAAGGAGAAAAAAGAGTATGCAGAAATGAAATGAAAATAACTGACATTGTCTAGCCAACTTAGGAAAATTATAGGTTAGTCAAATAGATAATCATTTACTGCCCAAGTTTCTGAATCTTTGTGATCAAGAGTCAGAAAATGCATTCTGAGGCTACCTACAGTCAGGCTCAACCATATATCTTTATGGGAGAGGGAATTATCTAGCCTGTGGGTTCCACTTTCATGAATATTTTTATCCAAGTAAAAAATCGGTTTAAGATGAATGTCTAGTATTTTCCTTAAGAGCAAGATTGCTAAAAAACAAAACAAAGCAGGATATTCAGAAATATCTGAATTTTAGATAAGCAATGAATACTTTTTTACTACGTGTATTTCCCAAATACTGCTTGGGATATACTTATGTAAAATATGCATGAGGCCTATTAATCATAAAATACTAAAAATGTATCTTTTGTTAATCTGAAATTCAAATTTTATTAAGTGACTTAGGTTTTTATTTGTGAACTTGGCAACTTTATTTAGCAGTCAATGTTTTAGAGGAAATTAAGAGGTATGAGAAAGTAAGAGATATTTTTCCCTCTGCTTGGTAATTATTTAGTTTGTTCGTGCTGTTGTAACACAATAATTTGTAATTAATAGAAATTATTTATACATTTGATATAATTTGTAATTTATAAACAATAGAAATTTATTTTCTCATAGTTCTGGAGCCTGGGAAGTTCAAAATCACTGGGGCATTAGATTTGAAGTCTCGTGAGGGCCTGCTCTTGTTGACAGCTATTGTGAAATCTTGATTCTTGTCTTCTCAGTTTAAAATACTTTAAACAAGAGACATGCAGCAAGGAAGACAAAGCTTAGATAAATTTAATGCAAAGGAAAAAGAATATTCTGAAAGTTATATTCTGAAAGTCACCTTCTGAAAAGTGAAGACTAGACAGTATAGACAGTACACCCTGAGAGAGGATTCAGGACGTGTTGCTCTGAAGATGAGACAACAAAGACTGGCACTAGGGAGACTCCCTTTATGGGAGTCTTACATGATTATTCATAAGGGGATTGGAGCAGGTGTTACTAGGAAGCAAGTTTTGGTTGGTCCTCTGGGTGCACATGCATAGTAGCTGCATGTGCTTGTTCATACCTTGGGTATCTCATTACCACCTTAAATGTCCATAAATATTGTGTTTTTTACTATTATAATGAGCAAAGGGTCAGTCTAAGGACAGGTAAAATCAAAATGCACATATTCTCTACAGGGAAATTTTCCTACTGGAGATACTTTGCTTGAATGAACTTGACTGCAATACATGTTATGGGGCTTATTGTGTTAGTGCAGTCGCCACAGTTGTTACATCCTGAGGACATGGTTACTTCATTGGCTACCTATCCTGCCTCACTCTCTGTCTCAAAGATGGCACCTGAACACTGCGTCCTTACATGGCAGGAGGGATGGAAGGGGAAAAGAGAAAAAGGAGCAAGCAGCTCCCTTGCACCTTATCTATAAAGTCATTAATCCCATTCAAGTGACTAGAGCCCTCATGACCTAATCACCTTCCAAAAAGCCCCATCTTCTAATACCAATTCCTTGGTGATTAGTTTTTACCATATGAATTTTGGACAGATATGTGCATTTGGTAATGGTAGGGGATGAGAAAAGAACTGGTAGCACCCATGTGTGCCCATGTTATTATGAAATAATGCCTAGAAGAGCTACACTCCTCTCTCTTAGTAACTGATTTTAATGAATTACCAGTCTCTCAGGCTTTAGTAGATTAATAATTTTCATTCAGTGAAATTAAAAATAACGCTTATTATGATTTTGAACACCAACTTTATATGGGTAATATGTTAGGTGCTTTAAGTCATTTACTATTGTATATATTTGACCCATGGCTATGTGAAGTAGATTCTTTGTGATCATTTATACGTTAAAGAAAACTGAGACAAACAAAGAATGAACCAGTTACTGTTGATGATGAACCAGTTATTGTTGAACCAGTTATTGTTGATGATGAGGAGGATTATACTATTAACATTGATTTACTATTATGCTTTGGGAAACATATGTACAAGCCCTGAGATTAACTATTTTACATGCATTATCTCAATATCCAAAGTAGCCCTATGCACTGAGTATAATTATTGATATACCAATTTTATAGATGAGGAAATGGAGACTTTAAATGGTTAAGTATGTTATTTTCCCCATGGTCAGACAACTAGTAAGTTTTGGAATCTGTATTAGTTACTAGTCCTACTTTAATCTAAATGTCAACCATAATTGCACAGGCTCAGTAATTTCTAAAACACTGGAGCGTTGTTTAAAAGTACAAATTCCTACTGAATCAGGATCTCTGAGATGCTGGCCTGGATATCTCCATATTAGATGTGTCTATCATTTTCCCAGTTGATTCTTATACTGACAAGTCATGGGTATGCAAAAGCCCCATTGTTTCAGGTTGACCGAGAGCTCTACCTTTGATTGTTAGACAAACGGGATAAAATTTACTGGAATGGATAGCACAATGGGTAATGCTGTGTTTTATTCTTTTTTTTTTTTTCCTTAACTACCATCTCAAGTCTTTTGGATTACCTCACTCTTCTGACATCATAGAATGACAGATGAACTTCTCTAACTTGTTTTCAGTAATTTTCACATTAAAGCATATATTTTGAAGAAAATGCATTTTTTATTCCTACATTATTAGTTTTTGTTATTTTCCAGGATATTACCCCTAAGTCAGAATAAAATAATATTTCAAAGCCTATATATTGTTATCATCAATATCATTGGTTATGGGCTACACATTTGAAATAAGCACAAGTCACATAGAACTAGAGAGAAATAAGTTAAACACCAAAAAAAACACAGGCAAGTAGGATTGAGATGCTGAAAGGTTTTGTGATGGTAGGACACAGAAAAAAGTTAGAATTTAGGACTTCTAAATAAGAACAGAAAAATATAATGGGCCCACTTAACCCAAAGGAGTCTAAAAACCATTAAGTCATATCCGGTGAAGGCACATATATAATGATTCATAGAAAGAATTTGTAGAATCATTGATAATTCTAGGAGATTAACATCTCCAACATTTCATGAATTTCTTTTCTTTTCTTTTTTTTTTTTTTTTTTGAGACGGAGTCTCGCTCTGCCACCCAGGCTGGAGTGCAGTGGCCAGATCTCAGCTCACTGCAAGCCCTGCCTCCCGGGTTCACACCATTCTCCTGCCTCAGCCTCCCGAGCTGGGACTACAGGCACCCGCCACCTCGCCTAGCTAGTTTTTTGTATTTTTTAGTAGAGATGGGGTTTCACCGTGTTAGCCAGGATGGTCTCGATCTCCTGACCTTGTGATCCACCTGTCTCGGCCTCCCAAAGTGCTGGTATTACAGGCTTGAGCCACGGCGCCCATTTCATGAATTTCTAAAAGAGAAAGCAGGAGCAATAATTGTTGGAGGATTAAGAAAACTGTTGATGAATTTTAAAGACTGAGCTCTAGACAATTTAAAACATAGACACAGAAGTCTTTGCACTTTTTTCTTTCTAATTCAAGGAAGTGAATTGTATGACTTGTGATAAGAAATATAATCAAGAATAGATTAACTGTCCTAATACAAAGTCTACAAAAACATATTTGAGAAGGAATTGGTATGTCAATTATTCCCATTTTAACTTACTCTGTTCTACTCTCCTTACAACCCTTAGACATGGCCACCTGTATTATTTGATCTTGTATGTTCAGCTAGACATCACTGGATTTACAATATATCATCTGGTTAGAAAACAAAAAAAAAAATGGTGTTATTTCTCCGGCTTTTGAATGAGAAAGTATGTGAAGAGGTGGTCAGTCAGAAGTGATATATAAAAAAAGACATATTGCGTATAAATGATTGATGTCAATAGCCCAATATTAGTGCACAGGCTCATAAACTGCTTCCCAGATGTACCCAGTAATGAAATTTGTTCCCTTTGTAATATAAGAATACAGAATTTTTTTTTGATTTCTATGTGATCTGTCTTCACCCTAAAAACAATCTCATCTTTTTTGATTTCAATTAGTTTGGATTTTTCCCTCTGAAATTTAATAAATTATCATACAAAGGATAATCTACTAGTATTTTCCTCTCTTCTCTTCCTCATACCATCTGTGATTGGGAAAGCAAAGAGAGAATGAAGTTTTCATTTAGTGACAAGTTGAAATGAATGCTAATGCATGTATAATCTCTGAAGAAGGGGGGCAGAGCAAGATGGCCGAATAGGAACAGCTCCAGTCTCCAACTCCCAGCATGAGCGACACAGAAGACCGGTGATTTCTGCATTTTCTACTGAGGTACTGGGGTCATCTCACTAGGGAGTGCTGGACAATCGGTGCTGGTCAGCTGCTGCAGCCTGACCAGCGAGAGCTGAAGCAGGGCGAGGCATCGCCTCACCTGGGAAGTGCAAGGGGGAAGGGAGTCCCTTTTCCTAGCCAGGGGAGCTGAGATGCACAACACCTGGAAAATCGGATAACTCCTACCCCAATACTGCACTGTAAGCAAACCGGCACAGCAGGAGAATATATCCCACACCTGGCCAGGAGGGTCCCATGCCCACGGAGCCTCCCTCCTTGAAAACACAGCAGTCTGCGGGATCTAACCACAAGGCAGCAGCGAGGCTAGGGGAGGGGTGCCCGCCAATGCTGAGGCTTAAGTAGGTAAACAAAGCCGCTGGGAAGCTCGAACTCAGTGGAGCTCACAGCAGCTCAAGGAAACCTGCCTGTCTCTGTAGACTCC
>NW_012114688.1:7565938-7567998 GCF_000951035.1 Colobus angolensis palliatus | reverse complement strand
AAGTATACATATGTAACAAACCTGCACGTTATGCACATGTACCCTAGAACTTAAAGTATAATAATAAAAGAAAATAAAAAAAAAATCTCTGAAGAAAAGAGAGTCAGAAATTATCACTACCTTCCCCATAGGTCTCTCTCTTGTTAATTATAGTAAGCAAAATTTTAATGCTGTAATTTAAGTCACATACAGAAAGGGAGTTGAAATCTTTTTGAGTGTTTTGTGATTTCTTTATGCAGCCTTTTGTCATGACTATTATATGAACTTTAAACATTTTGTTTGCAATATTATATTTATTGTAACTCTTAAAAACCTGCTTTATTTTTTTTTTTCTTACTCCAGACCTTACCTGTTGTCAGAATGAATTTTGGAATATCAAGTTAAATAGAATTAAAGCATATTAAGTAATTGCTAGCATGCACAAGAACCATTATAGCTCACATTGCACCTTGACATGAAGATGAAAATAAAACTGCTTTGCTTGTTGCCAATTTAGAAAATGGTATTTATAGACATTTTGAAGAAATAGCTGCAATTTACCAAAAATGACTTGTTTATTAATACTGTAATAATTTACATTCACTGACTTCACTGAATCCAACTTATTGAATATAAAATGAGATGGTATTTTGAGGTGTCAGAAGTATAAAGTCAAGCCTGAAATAAGCTGGAAATTATGGATGCCCTGTACATATATAAGGGGTCCAATTAAACATATAATATTAGAAGCCAAAGCTTATGTTTATATTAGTAGAGAATTATAGGTGAATATGCAATTATTCATATGCATAGGGAATTTTGGAGGTTGAAAAATAAGGACTGCCAAAGACTGCCTGGGTGTCTCCCCTCACTTATTAGTCCTGTTTCCCTAGAGCTCCCTTATTTGTAAAATGAAGATAATCAGTAGTCACTCTATAGGATTGTTGTAAATATTAAATGAGATAAAACAAATATATGCCATATTGTTTGATATGAAAATGACCTAAAAATCAAACGTAATCTAATTTAAAACTCAAGTATAGGTAGAGAATAGAATACTGTATACAAAATTAGTTAATATCCTTGATCAAGGAAAAGCTATTTATAGTAAAGATAGAGTGAAATACTTCAATCCCACAAAATTATAAGATTTTTAACCCATTCAATTACTTATTGTAAGTACTTATTTAAACATAATTATGAATAAAATCTCATCTGTTATGCTCCTCACAATTTGCAGTAAATATTTAACTTTATGTAAGTTTCATAAAAGATAGAAATAAACCTGTTCCTGAGGCCTTATAGACACAGACATGTGTTAGTTTCAGAATAGGCAGAGAGAAGATGGAGCAATTAAATGGTATCCCAAGCCTTAACCACAAGAATCAAGTAAGGAATGAGACCTTTGGGCTTGACCAGGAGCAGTGGCAGAAACAGAGCCAGAGTCAAGCAGTGAGGGTAGAAGTGGAGAACAGAAAAGGAGAAAAGAGCCCAATTAAAAAGTGTTGCAACCACTATCAGAATAACTCTAAAACACAATCCAATGGGAAATTAAGATTTGTTTTGCATTATCCGATTGATTCTTATTTATGTTCATCATCTGTTTAAATTCTTTGGTCCATGAATAGCACATTTAAGTTATGTGTACATTCTGAATATAGTTACCAAGATACAACTTTTGGGGAGGCAGGTACTACCGTTGGGCTCAAGGTTATTTAATCACTTTTCTGCCTCACAGCCTGTGAACTTACAGTTTTCAATCTCTGGGAAATTGCAGCTTTAATATAGTCACAAATCTGTGGCTCAAGGAGGTAACAATAATGGTGTATAATATAAGGCTTTTGTTTGTTTGTATGTACATTTATGTGTATGTGTTTGAATAGGAATACTTACTTTCCTTTTTAAGATCATCAGATGAAAGAAAATGAGTAGCAAAATCTGAATTCAGTTTTTAGAAATACAGTTTAATATTTTAAAAATTAAATTTGTCGGCCGGGCGCGGTGGCTCAAGCCTGTAATCCCAGCACTTTGGGAGGCCGAGACGGGTGGATCACGAGGTCAGGAGATCGAGACCATCCTGG
>NW_012114688.1:7549347-7564613 GCF_000951035.1 Colobus angolensis palliatus | reverse complement strand
CCTTCTTCTTCTTCTTCTTCTTCTTCTTCTTCTTCTTCTTCTTCTTCTTCTTCTTCTTCTTCTTCTTCTTTTCTCTCTCTCTCTCTCTCTCTCTCTCTCCTTTCAGTGGATATGTTGGGGACGAGAATATTTACATCATTTTACATGGTCACTGGAAATTAACATATGATTTTTATTCTCCAGGACAATGACATTTTATTACAGGCACAAATTTATCCCCCTAGCATAATATCTTCAACCAAGTGGACATGTTGCACTTAATTCATCCTTCTGAGATCAACAAGATAAATGCAATCCCCAAGGTCCCAGAAACTCAAAGAAGGGTTACTCTCATTTTTACTCTTCCTGATATAGAAGGGAAAGAGAATGTAATACATCGCATTCTCAAAGTTTGCTTTGATTCTCAAAGTTCGATTCCTTAGAATTGTAGCTATAAGGCTGAACTTTGGAGCTGCCAAACAGACTAGGGCTAGAGAACGAATTACATCATTTTATTATTATGAAACTATAAGCGAGCAATTTGGTCAGTGACAGCTCAGAATCTTTACATTAAAAATAAGTATTTGTTTATGCATTTATTAAAAAATATTGGCATCTGCTATGTGCTGAGTACCATAACATTGAGTATAAATTGAACACAATGAACGTGATTTCTACTCTCATGACTCTTACATATAGTCTAGTGGAATTTAATGATGCTATCCTCAAGAAAATAGTAGCTATCCATAGGCTTATTTTAAGAATTAAGTGAGATAATTTATGTAAAGCTCTTATCCTAGTGCCTGAAATAATGTAAAAAGTTATTGTTGTATCGCTAAAAATTAAGTGAAAGATTGAGTTAAAAACAGCTGTAACAGGTAGAGCTGTATAATTCATACACTTACTATCCATTCTCTAACAGTAGCTTTATTCCAATGCAGGACTGATTTCCTTGGAATTTGGGGGATAATTACCTATGCTGTTACTATCTTTATGAATTAAGGCAGTATAGTAAATTCCAGGAAATACCACTATCTACTGTCGAGAGTTGACACCTTGTTTTTGGATATCTCATTTTGCATTTTCTCTCTTATCTGTCATGAAATTGTCTTTTAGAGTTTTTTAAATGTAGAAAATCAACACATGTGACCTACAAGTAATCATATTAGATCAAAACAAAGTTGTAGCAAAAAAAAAGGACATGCATTTCACCAGGTCCTTCTACTTTCCCATTTATTGGCACCTCATACAGTGTAACTCCCAAACAAGAGTGTGTCTTTTTTTGCTAGCATCATGTTCTATTTGTACACACATAGCATACATAGATATTTCTAAAGACTATTTTTAATAAATATATTTAAATGATTTTATTTTAAAAAATAAATTGTATTAAAAATCAAAAATTATTTCAAAATTCAACATGGTAGTTAGTATTCCTATAGAATGATCTACTCTTCTGAAGATGTATTGATGAAAAATTGTAAGGAGGCTTTCATTCCACACTTTTGAGTTTTGATATTAAATGGTGTAACTTATTATCTTAAAGGAGATTATGTGAAAGTACTATTCTTCATTGATAACATCTTCAGTCTGTGACAGCAAAAGACAGATGGTTAATATAGAAAACTTTGGAGAAAGATAAAAATCAAGTCTTTTGATGCCACACTGTATTAAAAAAAAAAGCCACTTCCAGGAAACACTTTTAAAACAATATTTTGTAATATTGTAATGTACATATACAATATATATAGCAGCTAGAATATACAGGTGTTTATATATAGTGCAATATTGTAATGCATAATATATGCATATATGGATACCAGTCAGATAACAGAAGTAATGATCTAGAAGAAAATATTATGCAATCAAGTTTTGAGTGTGTTACTTTGGATTCAAACATGAAACCTGTGCTTCAACCTTAGCTTTTGTCTAAATTATTTTGACTCTTGAATCTTACTTTTATCATATACAAAACCATAAGGTTGGAACATTTATGTGATTCTCAGAGCGAATAGTGTGTATAGCCCCCTCTTTGGGGATTAATTCTCCGAGGGTCAGATGTTCATGCACATCTTCTGAACAGAAGGCATTGACAAATTTGTTCAAAGATGTTTGCCTCAATGACCTTGGAAACATAAAGATAGTGACTTCTGGAGATATTTTGAGCTGTTTCTCTGGATGCTTTTTAAAGTGAAAAAGCTAGAGACATCTCTGTCTTCTTTCAGAGACATTCTAGGATAGGACAGTATTTCTTACTCAAAAGGAGAGGAGGTTTTGTCAGAACCCTTATGTAAGAGTGGGGTATCAAAATCTCAGAGTCCCTTAGAAGTGACAGATCCACAGTATGTGCCCATCTAACTGGGCCTGCCTATGTATGTATCAGGCCCATGGGAGTTGGAGGACACAGCAAACTGATGGGACTGTGAAATTCATGCTGCCTATTATGCCATAAGTAATAAATTGTCAAAAATCATCAATGTTAATTGTCTCCTTATTGGCCAAATCTATGGAAGTGAAACAAATCAGTCTAGCAGCTGCCCTAGCTGTTGCTGCTTAGGAACTGCTTGATCACTTGATACTCTAAAGGTTTCAGGGGAGCAAATGCATTTTGGAAAATGGCCTCCTGTAATTTGGGCATGCCTTTATATATCACCCATGTTTTTGAGATACTGCCTTTAAGTAGCTATGATTTCTGATGAGAAAACAAACTGTACATACCTCAGTGCTGACTGGAGCACAAAGAAAAAAAAGAAAATTAAAATTAAGAAATATGATTAATTTAAAGATATAGACTAACAATACAACTGTTTGAATAAATTGCAATAAATTTGGTCATTAACATATGAGGAACCAGATCTATAAGGTTTTAGTGAGGAGAAAACTATTATCTGATTAGATCTATGTATCATGGGTGGAAATCTAGTATTTTTTCCAAATTTAATTTAAACATTTACCATAAGTATTACAGTTAAGTCTTAACTCTATGAGATAAATACCATAGTATTCACTCTTTTAGATATAGGGGAACCGAGGCAGGGAGAGGTTAAATAAGGCAGAGTGAATATTTTGTGCCTAAGGTATGTTTCTTGGTGCCATATCTATACTTTTCCACTTTGCTATAGAATGTTCTCTGTCTGCCAGTACCATGGAAAGAATGGACCAGAAGCAGACAGAACACAGCTTCAATAGTCCAGAGGAGATATGATAGGAACTTACAGTTGTTTACTAATGGAATTAAGAAAAAGTGTTTAGCATAACTTTTAGATTTGGGGGCTGAGTAGTTTCTAGTTCTGTCATTCTAAGATTTCAAAATTAGTATAATTTTGAAGGTAAAAAAGTCAAGACTCAAAAGCAAATAGGATACCCTCCACAGCAAAACGATGGCAAATAAGTGACTGTTGCTATAGTTATGAGCTCATAAAATGGCATGGTAAGTTATCCTAGCACTCTTTCTAAATCTTAAACTAGCTTCTTAAACTGGTTTTCACACTCAAATTTTTTTTTAAAATGCTATTACTATTTGAGTGCTTTGTCTATTTTTCATAGTCAGCAATGTTATTCAACTAGATGAGCTTTAAAAAGTCCAATTTTCTAAATTTAGTTTTTAAAGTTCAGAAATTACATTTATGAATGCTTATTATATTCTAGTGACTTCAACAGCATTATCTAACTTAATTCTCAAAATATTCTAGACAGACAGATATCATTATTCCTATTTTACAGTTAAAGATAATTTGCCAAGGTAATCTAAATACAAAGCACTAAAGTTAACATTCATATCTATTTAGTCTTCTTCCAGAATAGGCACATTTTGGCATGAAATGATATTGCTCAAGAAGAAGATCAAATAAATTTATAAAGCAAGTAAACTGGTAGACCATCAACATTTTTGGGTTATATATAAATATACCACTTCTCAACTATTTTACTAAATCAGAGATCTCAGTTTAGCCTGGTCTCAAGGAAGGAAATTTTTAAGTTTGCAATGGTAATGAAGGGTATTTCTTTCAGGAACAAACACACAGCAGCTAATGAAATTCAGATAATCTTATATGACCATAATAAAAATACTTCTGTGCCATACTTTTGTGTTCCAGTTGGTATGCTTCTTGAATAATACATATGGCCTGCAGTCAAAACCAAAACAAAATAGCATGTTGTGATAGTTTTTTTAAATTTTATTTTGCAGGACTTTTTAAAAAGACAAGAAGATAACAATAAACATAAACCATGTAGAGAATCTCCATGTCAAAGGAAATCCATAAATCTTATTAGACTGGAAAATAATTTCAAAGTAAACCTAACAGAATAACATATGAATATTATAGCTGACTCAGATGCAACAGCTTGTTGGCCAGCTATAGAAAATCATCAGGTTCATTTCGGTGTGTAGCTTGTGTTCCTACCACAGAAATAAGCATGAACCAGATGGAATGTAACTATCAGTTAGGCCTGCAGGGTTTATATCCCACTAAACTACTATTGAATTTTTTTTCTCCTTCCCCTTAGTGGATATCCAATATTTGAAATTTCAAGTATTCCAATTTCTTAAAATAGCCCTCATAATTTAAAGTCAAAACTAACGTAAGACTCTAAAAAATCTCAACCATGTCAATGATTTTTCAATTTTATTATATGAAGCTATTATGTATTTACTAACAGAAATAAAATGTTTGTTTATAAACATGTAGTCAATTTTGCACTTAGGATAAGCAAATGAACAAACAAAAAATGTATCTAGATTGAACATGACTTCAGAGCTAACAAATACAACTAGATCTCATGAAGATATGAGATAAATATAGGGGCTTCCTGATATCAGAACAAACAAAATAAAATCAAGCAATAGCATTACAATTAATGTCTTAAATTAACATAAAAGAAAATAATTCAACTAAGAAAATAGAAGAGCAAAGCAGTGATCCCAATGGAATTATTGTACCTGTAGGATGCTAAGCCAGTGACATTTTCTATCCAGAGGCAGCTTGAATATTATTGCAAACTAAGCCAGAGGAAGAGCCACCCCACTGAGACGATAGAAAAGCAGGATCAATATTTTCTCCATTGAATAGTTTCAAATAACAGAAAGATTCCCAGAACACAGTTCATCCTCAACTCTAAAAATGAAGTTAGAAACCCATTACAAAACCCAATTTGTCCATAATATCTCATTTAGAGAACACAGCTGTGCTTTACTTTTCACGAGCAATGAATAGTCCAACTCTTTAATACTGATGAGTGCTGAAAGGCAAACCACCTCTGCTTATAACATGTACTTTACCAACGGAAAGATAACATGCCTGCAGCTCTGCAGAACTATGCTATTGTCATATATGTAAAAGTCGCAGTCTCTTAAAGAAAGTGTGTGCTGATTTACACTTAAAATACCCGGGGCTTATCCTGTAAAATTGTGTCATACACCTTCCTGTGTCAAGGGTCCCTATAAGGATGGTTAAGCTTAATGATTCACTGGTCACAGGACTTAGAAGCTCTAATACTCACAGATATGGTTTATTGCAGTAAAAGGATACAGATCAAAATCAGCAGAGGAGATAGGCTCAAGGTCCAGGGGGACTCAGATGCAAGTTACCAGGTGTTGCCTCCTAGTGGAGTTGCATAGGATGTGCTTAATTGTCCCAGCAGTGATGTGGGACAACACTTGTGAAGTAATGCCAATAGGGAAAGCTCACTCAAGCCTTGTTGTGCAAATATTTTTATCAAAGATCCATCACACAGACATGCAGCACCTAAATCACTTAATTATTCAGATTCTAGCCCTCCAGCCCCAGCACTCACCCCTTATAGAAGCAAAAACAGGCCTTCACCATAAATCACATTATTAGGATAACTGCTACAGCAGAGTGACCCAAGACATCCAACATTTTTAAAAAGTTGCTATAATGGCAGAATATTCCAAAGGCTCAGAGGTTATATCTCAGGAACCTTCCAGAGGCCAATCCTGAAGACAGGTCTTTCTTCAGAATGGGTAGGATTTAAGCAAACCGGTTCTGCTGAGTAGATTTTCCTGTTCACTTACACTCTGTTACCATTGATTTCTTTGCATTATATAAATATAATAACAATAAAATTTGAGTTCTTTATTCCTCAACTTATGTTGAAATTTAATGTTCTGATGACACGTAAAAATTCCAAACACATGTCCAGCTGTTATTGTTACCAGAATGACTATTATTGATTAGTCAATAAAAGCCAAGTGAGTATGACTTCCTTACAGCATATAGAAAATACTTTACTGGTATTAAACAATCATATATGAAAATAAATGGAGAAAATTCTGCTTGAGAATGAGCATTATTTGTACTATGTATTGTCCAATTATGGAAGTATCAACCTGGTATTATTTTTCTAAAATTCTCAATAAACCCTATTGACATTGAACGTATTTTACAATAGGGTATATTTTATGTGCATATATAGTGAGAGGCACACTGCATATAAAAATGATATAATGATATGCAAAAATGATATTCACCATATTTTAAGTAATCTCTTTCTCAAAAGAGATAATGATTATAACTAGTTTGTAAGCTTCATTTACCTCAGTGAAATACTGTGGTATTAGGGATACATCTTATTTTGTTTTTCTATTCTCAGTCTCTAGCACAGCCCTTGCCAAAAATGGCAAATACCGATAATATATTTTATTCAGTCTGTAGGTGTGAATCTTTACATTGGGTATTTTATATGTATTAGGCATTGAATAAGTTCTTGGAAATTGTAGTGGACAGCTCTCAATAGAGGCTGTCTGCATTATTAGGAAGATTTCCCTGAATTTTGCTGGTTCACTCATGGTGAAATTAGTGGTAGACAATCCCACTATTGCATTGCCCAGCTGCCATTGCACCAAAGGAGAACACTCATTATATAGTTTCTGCTAATCAAACATACCTACATGAAGCTTAAATTTGGAACTAAGTTACATGGAGAAAGAGGCCACATTGTGAGACATTTACTTTGATAGTGTGAAATATGGTAGAGGGAGTGGGATTCTAGAATTATCAGCCACATCAATAGCTTCCATATTCAGCAGCTTGTTGATTGTGGAAAAGGTGGAACAGTTGTGAGGCTAGCAGCTCTCAAGAGGCTTTCCTGATATTGGTGCTGCCCAATGGTAGAAGCAACTTGGTCAGGCCAGTTTGCAGTTATGGTAGTCACTCCTGGAAATGCTCCTGGAGTCTTTTTCTTTAGTCCTTCTGAAACTTTGACAAACAAGATAGTTCAACAATCTTTTTTTCTTTCTTTCTTCCTTTTTTTTTTTTTTTTTTCAGACAGTCTCACTCTGTTGCCCAGGCTGGAATGCAGGGGCTCACTGCTGCAACCTCCACCTCCACCTGCCAAGTTCAAGCGATCCTCCTGCCTCAGTCTCCCAAGTAGCTGGGATTATAAGAATGTGCCACCATGCCCAGCTAATTTTTGTATTTTTAGTAGAGATGGAGTTTCACCCTGTTGGCCAGGCTGGTCTTGAACTCCTGGTCTCAAGTGACCTGCCTGCCTTGGCATGTCAAAGGGCTGGGATTACAGGTGTAAGACACAACATCCAGTCAGCAATCTCCTTCTAAATAAACTATTTAAATTGATCATTCTGCTTCAAAAATAAAACGACAGGAGAGAAGAGTAGTGTAGCTAAGAACTCTGCAATAGTGGCATCACTGGGATACTATAACAAGTTCCAATTCTGCAATGAACTCTTATTTTTTAGGCCAGCTTTGCCTTCTGTGACTCACCTTTCTCATCTCTAATAAATAGTAACTTCCATAAAGCATTTTTCCTGAGATAATGCATGTTAAGTCTTTACTACATAGAATGAGAAGAACCATTGTTACTGTTGCTGCTACTAATGCCACATCACCCAGTCATCCAATTTCTGTACTATGTATCATAAACATGAGGTAAGCATTTAGGCTTGGAAAGGTAAAAGTTGTTCTTCAAGCATTAGCTATAAATTAACCAATGTCTAATTAGAAAATATGCTTGAAGTTGTTTGAATTTTGAAGGCAATGTAAACAGATTTATTTTTCTTCCTAAGACTCTATCCTGTTATGTCTCATGATTTTGAGGCAATGATGCTACTAACCATTTTTAAAAAAGTGATTGTTCTTGATTACATTACTGTCATTTTGCAGCATTCTCCTCCGTAAATCCAGTCTGGGGTGTACTCAATATCACCTACATATTCTTCTCCCCCAAAATTGCAAAATTGATCATCAACTCTTTGAATTCGTTTGTCAGTAAGATTTTCTCATTTCTAAAGTCTGTTCCAATGCTGCTAGTCTAAAAGTCCATGAATCTGTGGAACAGGAAAATGGATAAAGTTAATTAGGAAGTTTCCTGGTGAGCTTTGGGTTGGATATAAAGTAAAGAAGAGAGGCAGTAAGGCCAGCCAGCTGGAAAGGAAAGGGGCTACATATGGTGGTACATCAAAATAAGCATTTACATATTAAGCCCAGCCTGTGCTTCTTGAAGTTGTAGTATGCAAAGGCAGAGTTGTTCCTCTCCTAATAAAATATAAATATTAAATAAGTTATTTTTGCTGCTCTAGTAAGTACTTTTATCATGCTCACGAAAAGTTGCTTACTACTCATCACTCCCTTGCTTTGCTGACATTTCAGGGTGAATGCAATCATTTCATGGTTCACTCCTGGTTGCTTCACCCTGGCAGTGAACATTCGCACATTAACCGATGACAACACATGCTGTCTCTCTCCAACTTTGTACATTTCACACTGGGAAATGCTATTGTATTATCATTTTCATTCATACTACACTAATAAGCATGTGAAGTATCAGCCGTGGAGTACACATTTTTTAAATTGTTGTTCCAGAATTCTATTTCAGACTACTAAGCTAGCCTGTATAGACCAGAAAGTTTTCTTACGATAAGGAAAGTTGAGTCAGACCTTTTCAGGAGCCCTTCATAGATGTGCTTAATATATCTGACTTCTTAATTGTGCAGCATTGGTTTATAAGACTTGCTATAAATGTTTAAATAACTTACCTGTAAGTGACAATGGTACTTCACTGAGAAAGAGATAAAAAGGCAAGATATTTGCTTTAAGTGAGTTCAGTTAAGCAGATTAATACAAATAAAAGCATATTTTCCTGTCTCTTTAGATGTATCATCACAAATTTATTCAAGTAATATAATTTGCAAGTTTTATTTTTTTAACTAATGGAAATAAACAGTCCTAAAAGGCCTTTAACAAATTACAGAACAAACTAAAAGAGGAGAAAAAAATCTCTTGAGAATTATTAAATTAGTAAAAATCAATAAATGTAATGATAATCTTATTTGGCCTATACTTTTGCCAAAGTAACTATAAATTCTCACATTTCCACACATTATACAACTGGTATATCCACCTGGAAAAATATAAAATTTAAACACAAGTCAAAATGTTTACAAATGATTGATGCAACACTGAGTGTGGGAGAGTAAGTTTTATATTACTCCAATGATGTCTGTTTCTCCAAGCTTTCTCTGTCCATTTCAGAGGATCTCAAGAACTTGGATCTAGAATCAGTCTTAGCATTTAGATAGTCATATTTCAGAGGTTACAAAATTGATAATTTAAGGGACTTACTCAATGCTACAATTAGACATTATAAACTAAATAGAAGCAAAGTCTCAAAGCCATTCAAGACATTTTCTATGGTGTAATTTTGGCTCCCGGGGTGAAACTACTACTCAAATTGCTATATTGTCCAGGAAAAAAAATTTAGTTGTAATTTTTCTAAAATAGATTTTCTTTCTTTTATACAGTAAAAAAAAAAAAAAAGTGTGCTGCTTATTTGCGAACTACACTATAGTTCTTAGTTACTGAAGTGTTGATTTTTGTGTCTTATCATTATAAGCTGTAGTAAATCAAGATATAATTTGATCATAGAAGAGTGCTCAGTGCAGTTTGCCAAGGACTATTAATCCTTGGCAAATTATTACAACCATATTATTCCTTCCAGCCAAAAACACTGGGTTCTGCTTGAAAACAAATGTAGGTTGACACCTTAAGAACCTAAAGCCAAAGTAAACAATTTAATCTAAATTTCTGTTGAGTTGGTAGCTTTATTAACCATTAAAGTATAACAATATTACCATAAAATTAGAGACATAAAACAATATACATGAATTATCTCACAGCTTCTGTGAATGAGGAATCTAAGTATCCTCTGCTTTCAGGACCTCACAAAACTATTATTAGTTATCAGTCAGTGTTATGGTCCCTTCCGAGGCTCAAGTGAAGAATAGTTCATTTACATGCTTACATAGTTGTTGGCAGCATTCAGTTCTTTGTGGGCTGTTGGACTTGGACTGAGGGGCTCAGTTTCTTGCTGTCTGTCAGCAAGAGCTGAAGGCTGCCCTGAGTTCCTTACTACATGGGCCTTCCCAAGATGGCTGCTTGCATCCTAAAGCCAGTAAAGGAATGTGTCTCCTTGCAATGTTGGTGGTATTACAATGTAAGGTAACATAATTACATATACATATTATATATAATATGCATATGTACATAACACTGACTGATAACTAGTAATAGTTTTGTGAGGTGCTGAAAGCAGAGGATACTCAGACTCCTCACTCACATAAGCTGTGAGGTAATTCATGTATATTGTTTTATGTCTCTAATTTTGTGATACATATTATGTATACGTAATTAAGTATGTAAGTTTTACCTTTACCATATTCTACTGTTAGAAGCAAGTCACTGGTCCTGCCACCCTCAATGGATGGGAATTTCATAATGCAGCATATGAATAACGCAACCAGAGAGATGAAAATTCTGATAAAGAACAAAAAGGAAATGCTAGAGATAAAAATATAGTAACACAAATGATGAATGCCTATAATAGGCCTATCAGGAGACTGTACACCACTAAGAAAAGAATCTCTAACCTTGAAGTTATGCCAATGAAAATGTCCAAAACTGAAATACAAAGTGAAATAAGACTGAAAGTAAAACACCTAAAAATATCCAAGTAACACTGGACAACTGGAGATGGTATAACATACATGTAATAGAATACCAGAGAAGAAGAAATAAATGAACATTATTTCATGTAATAATATCTGAAAAATTTTCTACTTAATATCAAACAAAACCATAGACCCAGAAAGTTTAGAGAACAACAAATAGGAGAGATGATCAAACAACCAACAAACAAAACAGCATGCATATACAATATTCAAACTACAAAAAATAAAAGACATAGAAAAAAATCTTGAAAGTAGCCTGAGGAAAAAAACATCTTGCCAATGGAGGAGTAAAGATAAGAATTATATTCCCTTCTCCCCACATATCACGCAAGCAAGAAGAAAATGAGTGGAATATGTAAAATATTAAAAGAATAACAACACCACCATCCTAGAATATTGTACCCTGTAAAATGAAGGAAAAATTCAGACTTTCTTTAAACCAAAGTTGAGGGAATTTATTGCCAGTATGACTGCCTTAAAGAAATGTTAAATAGAGTTCTTCAGGGAGAAGGAAAATGATATGAGTGAAAAACCATATCAACACGAAAGGAGCGAGGCCAACAGAAAGTAAGTAAGTGAAGGTAAAATAAAACAGAAGATTGGACAGTGGTCTCAAACTCACAAGGAATATTCACCAAGAAAGCCCACATTCTGGGCCATAAAACACATGGTAATAAATTGAAAAGAATAGAAATCACACAACGACTGGTCTCAGACCAGAATAAAATATGACTGGAAATTAACAACAAAATGATAGCTAGAAACTCCCAAAATACTTGGAGATTAAACAAAGCACTTTAAAATAATACATGGTCAAAGAAGAAATATCAAGATAAATTTTTAAAACTTATGTTGAACTAGGCCGAGCGCGGTGGCTCAAGCCTGTAATCCCAGCACTTTGGGAGGCCAAAACAGGCGGATCACGAGGTCAGGAGATGGAGACCATCCTGGCTAACCCGGTGAAACCCTGTCTCTACTAAAAAAAATACAAAAAACTAGCCAGGCGAGGTGGCGGGTGCCTGTAGTCCCAGCTACTCGGGAGGCTGAGGCAGGAGAATGGCATGAACCCGGGAGGTGGAGCTTGCAGTGAGCTGAGATCGAGCCACTGCACTCCAGCCTGGGCGACAGAGCGAGACTCTGTCTCAAAAAAACAAAAACAAAAACAAACAAAAAAAAAATCAAAAAATTATGTTGAACTAAATGTAAATGAAAATACAATGTATCAAAATATTAAAGTGTAGTATGCAGTAAAAGCAGTGCTTAGAAGAAAGTTTATATCATTGAATGTGTATATTTAAAAAAAAAACTCTAAATCCAGTCGTCTAAATTTCTACCTTAGGTAACCAGTAAAAGAAGATCAAATTATCTCCAAAATAAACTGATGAAAAGAAATAATAAAAAAATTAAGTAGAAATTAATAAAATTGAAAGAGGAAATCAATAGAGAAAAATCAGCAAAACCAAAAGCTGGTTCTTTAAAAAGATCAACAAAATTGACAAGCCTCAAGCCACGCTAAGAAAAGAAGAAAAAAGGTGTAAATTGCAGTCATGTATCACATAACAATGTTTTGGTCAAAGAGGAACCACATATACAATGATATACAATGATGATTCCATAAGATTATATCATATTTTTGTATATTTTCTGTGTTCAGATACACAAATACTTAACATTGTATTACAATTGCCTACAATATTCAGTACTGTAACATGATGTACAGGTTTGCAGCCTGAGAGCAATAGCCCATACAGCTAGGTGTAGAGTAGGTTCTACTAAGTCTGTGTAGGCAGTGTGTGATATCCATATAATGACAAAATTGCCCGATGATTAATTTCTAAGAATACATTTCAGTGATTAAGCAATGCATGACTATATAAGGCACCGCACAGTCTGGCCTCTGTTACCTGTGACTTTATCTCATATCACCCTCAACTAAGTCACCTAGTATTAGAAATTCTTGAAATTAATGTGATTATGGCAAGATTGCAAGATACAAGGTTAATATAAAAAGTCACTTTCCTACATACTAGCAATGGACAAGGAGCATTTGAAGTTAAAAATACTTTGCCATCTATATTAGCACTACCAAAAATCAGATACTTACATATTAATATAACAAAATATGCACAAGATCTGTATGAACTGTAATAACACATTGTACTACACAAAATTTATATAGAGTTATTACTTGTTATCTTAAAATAAGATGAAACTTTAAAAAGAAAAATACAAATTTTATACATTATATGTATGCTAAAAAGAGAATAATAAGCCTTGTGCTTAAGGCCTTTTGCTCAGCTGGGGAATAGAATGTTTAGTTTGGTTAAATGCATAACCAACACTTACTATGATTAAAACATCACGTCACACACACACACAAAAATCTATATAAGGAAAACTACAAAACTATAATAAATATATCAAATAAGTAAATAAAGGCACATATATTTTATGTTCTTGGATATAAAGACTCAATGTTGCCAAGACGTCAGTTCTTACAAACTCGACATATAGATTCGATGCAATCACAATCAAAATCCCAGTGTTATTTTGTGGACATCAACAAACTGATTTTAAAATTTATATGGAAAAGCAAAAAAATCCAGAATAACCAACTTAATATTGAAGGAGAAGGCAGAGGACTGACATTATTCAAATTCAAGACTTACTATAAGCTCCAGGAATAAAGACAATAATATATACGTTCAAAGATAATCTTTTCAACAAATGGTGTTAGAACAACACACTTTAAAAAGTTGAATCCAGACAAAGAACTTACAGCCTTCATGAAAACTAACTCAACATAGATCACAGACCTAAATATCTCTCACCCACTGCTGGTGGGAATGAAATATAGCCACTTTGGAAGACATTTTGGCAGTTTTTTACCAAACTAAACATACTCTGATGATATGATCCAGCAATCATGCTCTTTAGTAACCAAATACATTGAAAACATGTCTACACCAAAACTTGCACATAGATGTTAGTAGTAGTTATTCAAAATTTCCAAAACTTGGAAGTAACCAAGATGTCCTTCAGTAGGTGAATGAATAAATAAACTGCAGCACATCAGACAATGAATGGGATGGTTAATTTTATGTATTAACTTGACTAGGTCATATGGTGCCCCCCAGATATTTGGTTAGACATTATTTCTGGGTATGTCTGTGAGGGTGTTCCTGAATAAAATTAGCTTTAAATTTGTGGACTATATAAAGCACATTAACATCGTCAATGTGAATGAGCATCATTTAATCCACTGAGGGTGTGAATAAAATTTAAAAAGCACAGAAAGAGAGAATTTGCACTCTCTATGCCTGCCTAATGGTCCTGGAACATTTGTCTTCTCCTGCCCTTGGACTGGAACTTAACACCATCATTGATCCCAGTTGTCAGGCCTTCAGACTCAGACTGTAACAGATACCAGCAGTTCTGCTGGTTCTTAAGCCTTCGAACTCAGACTGACACTATGCTACAGGATCTCTTGTGTCTCCAACTACAGATAATGGGACTTCTCAGTATGTATTTAAAATCTCAGTATATATATACACACAGACATAGATCTATAGATATAGTGGTTTTGGAAGCAAAGGTGGCTTTAGAGTAATAAAATATTAAAAATGAGCTTTTTGAATTGATATTTGGGGTTTATGGAATTGGCTCCCTTATTCGATTAAAGTTGAGATGCTATCATCATATTTCCAGTTGCAAAGAGGGCACTAACAGTTCATGGATATGAACTATTTTATATAATATGGCAATAGAAATACGCAAAATCTCTATTTGATATTCCTAAGCAACTATATACAAGAAGCCAGAAGCTAGAAAATGGTATATGATATTTTGAGCATTTCTTTAAAAATCATGAATTTAATGAGGTAGATCATTTTGTTGCTACTTATATTGCTGGACAAAGTGTCAGAGAAAAGAGCGAGCTCAGGGATACAAATTTCCAGCTCAAGCACCACAAAAATAACCTGAAAACTTCTATGTTTGCATTTACACAGAGCCTTATCTCCTATGGCCTTAGACCTGAGTTGCTGAAAATCAAACACAAAATCTCATCTTCTAAGTGGCTAAATTACAATGCAAGTTGAACTCATAGACTCACAAGATGTGTATTTTAACATGAGAGTATTCATTGAGAAAAAAAAATGCTATCCCGTAATTGTCATAGAGATGTGTTGGAAGACCTTGATGAAGCTGGAAACATTGAGCCCTAAATTCTAGTGAATCTTCTTTGCCAGTGTTAGAGAAGTCTTCTTTGTCAGTGTAGGATTCTTTTTTTTTTTTTTTT
>NW_012114688.1:7542632-7548922 GCF_000951035.1 Colobus angolensis palliatus | reverse complement strand
TGTGCATGTGTCTTTATAGCAGCATGATTTATAATCCTTTGGGTATATACCCAGTAGTGGGATGGTTGGGTCATATGGTACATCTAGATCTAGATCCTTGAGGAATCATCGATGCAAAAATCCTCAATAAAATACTGGCAGTGTAGGATTCTTTATATCAGTGGCTCTCCTCATTCTCAGGCAGGCCTTTGGATTCAGTCTGAAATTATACCATCAGTTCTCCTGGGATTCCGGCTCACACACGTGGCAGATCATGGGACTTCTCAGCCTCCAGCTTCTGTAATAACATTAATCATTTCTGTGTAATTGAGAGAGAAATAGAGAGAGACGGGGGGGGAGGATTGGTAAATTGCAGAATATAATCGGTTCTGTTTATCTAAAAGACAACAATTAATACAATGGAATATCGTTAGGCATTAAAAAATGAGCTATTAAGCCATGAAAAAAACAGAAGAAATGCAAATGCGTATTATTTAGTGAATATTGCGTTTTAAAAAAGCCAATCTGAAAAGACTACATACTGCATGATTCTAACTATATGAAATCTGGAAAAGTCTAAACTATGAATATAGTAAAAAAAATAAGTGTTTGCCAAGGATTGGAGGGAGAGATAGATGAATAAGCAGAGCAAAGAGTATTTTTAGGGTAGTGAAACTATTCTGTGTAGTACTACAGTGGTGTATATATATCATTATACATTTGTCAAACCCATAGGGTGTACAACATCAAGAGTGAGCTCTAAAGTATGCTATGGGCTTTGAGTGATAATGATTTGTAAATGTAGGCTCATGGTTTGTAACAAATGTATCACTCTGATGCAGGATGTCAACAGAGTACTTCTTTCCAACCCCTACACACAACAGTGAGGTTGAGACATGAGAAGTCTCTGTACTTTCTGGTCAGTTTTGCTGTGAACCTAATATTACTCTAAAAAAATTTAAGCTTTCTTTTTTATCAAAGTGGTTTGAAGGCACATCCATAATGAGATATATTCCAAGGATGTAAAGCACTCCAATAAATATTTGTAAATAGATTCAGTAATCACATTCTTGGTGTTAGGGTTGGGATAGTGATTCTAAAGCTAAGTGTGTATTTGTGGATGAAGGAAATGAAAGTTCTTCATGCTAATACAGTGATTAATTGGGATGACCATTGTAAGAGAAATAAGATAAAATGTACAGTAAAATTTGTAAGGTTAAATAGAAGCGTACAGTTCTGAATTTGAATATGAAGTATCAGTTTAAACCGAAAGTATTCTATCTTTTAAAAAATATGTATTTTCTAACTCTGTCTGCTAAAAGGACCTATAAACAGTAACCAACCAGTAGCAATGAGTAACTCTAGAACCCAAATTTCAGTCTATCAATACTACTTCCCCATAAATGGTTTGTTACTATGATGGCTAGTTTTATGTGTCAACTTGACTAGGCTGTAGTATCCAGTTTTGTAATTCAGTATTAATCTGGGTGTACTGCAAATGTATTTTATAAATGTCATTAACATACACAAAAATTTGACTTAGTAAAGAAGACTATTCTGTCCTAAATAATCTGAGTACGCCTCATCCAATCAGTTGTAAGGCCTTAATAGTAAAACTGAACTGAGAAGAAGAGGAAATGCTACCACTAGACTTCAGTATGGGCTCCTAACCAAGAGTTTCGGCCTGCTGAGCCACCCATTGGATTTTAGACTTGTCTAGCGAATTCCCATAATCCTGTAAGTCAATTTCTTGCAAAAAGAAAAATCTCGTATTTCACCACTTTAAAATTTAATGTGGCTAAGAGGAAATTTAAAATTAGCATGTGATTTGCATTTGTGACTTACATTTGAACTCTCCCAGGTATATTGATCTTTAGGCTCCTGTATCTCTTAGTATTTTTCTGCAAGTTATTTGTTTGAAAAATTAGGTTGCTTGTTCTATATTTTACTGACTTGTTAAGACTCACACAGCCTACATTTTACATATCATATTCCCAAGATTCAGTATATATTTTCCTATATATTTTATCTTCATTGGTGGTTAGGGCTATAGACTTGATCATATCCAGGCTTGATTTTGTTTGGCCGTGAATACTTTCTAGCTGTACTTCAATCAGAATTTGCATGATGTTGTGCTGCCTATATCTTCATGATATTAGTAGCCATTGATGATCATTGCTTAGATACATTATTTTACTAGTGCTACAAAGTGGTGATACGATGATCTAACTTTATAAGCCCTTTTTCATTCATTAGCTTGAATACTTTTAAAATGAGCAATAACTACCCATCAATTACATGAAGGTGCACTTTCCCCAGTTTGTGGAAATTATATTCCAATGATATCTTTTGGCTAAACTTGAATGATTCCCATAATGGCTAAAGAAAATGACCCTATCAATGAAACTGCTGCCCTACATGTTACAGAAATATTAAGGGCATATTTCAAATGTTGCTGACAAAGAATTCCTGGCAATAGATTACAGTACATAAGAAACACGCCCTGAAGAATCTCTATGGTTTGATTTAGTCCTACCAAAACCACTTGCAGATTCAATTATGCAGCATGCGGACACAGTACCAGGAAGAGCAGTCCTGAGAGATAATCTCATTCACATCCCATTAAAGCAATGAAGAAGGCTCTTGAGGAGCAACTAGCATTTCAAGAGCTAGGGTCTGGAGTCCAAGGCGTGCATATGATTAAACCAACCCAGCTAGAAGCAATTATCTACAGATTACCTCAGGCATCCTCTGAGGATGAGTTGTTTCTGAGAGGACACAGTGTCATTCAATCTGAGTTCAGTAATTACAACAATTCATGTGGAAGATAGAAATTTACCCTCTGCTCTAGAGATTAAAGAAGATGTGCTTGCAAATACACAACTTCCAAAAATATTCCAAGTCTCATCTATCATTTCAGCATTATCCTCTTTCTTTTTTAGAGGCTGTGCAAACTTCAAAAGTACCCTAAGTCTGAAATATGCATACTCCTTAGATATAGGAAGACTTATAACTTTTGATCTAGAAACAACTTGTATGAACTGAACACAATTGAGGTATTTGGCACAGAAGAGTGGGACTGTACAGAAGAGGGAGGGAGTATGTATGTGTTTTTTATTTTATTTTATTTATTTTATTCATATTTTTTGAGACAGAGCTTCACTCTTGTCACCCAGGCTGGAATGCAATGGCACGATCTCGGCTCACTGCAACATCTGCCTCCCAGGTTCAAGCGATTCTCCTGCTTCAGCTTCCCAAGTAGCTGGGTTTAAAGGTACCCACCGCCACACCCGGCTAATTTTTGTGTTTTCAGTAGAGATGGGTTTCACTGTGTTGGCCAGGCTGCTCTTGAACTCCTGACCTCAGGTGATCTGCCTGCCTCTGCCCCACAAACTTTTGGGATTACAGGCATGAGCCACCATGCCCGGCCCTCATGAATTTATTTGATAGGCACTTATAGATCCCTTTATATATGTCAGACAGTATGCTGTAAAATAATAATAGAGAAGTAATAGAAAAACTCAAAGATTTTTAGTTACCCTTAAATAATAATGGTTCAGTGCCGTAAGTACAATAAAAGCAGTGAACCTCTCTCAGTTTACTTGGCTACTATAGCAAAATACCATAAACTGGGTGGCTTATGAACAACAGAAATGTATTTCTTATAGTTCTGGAGACTGGGACATCAAAGGTCAACGTGCTGACAGATTCAATGTCTGGTAAGTTCCCATTTTTCTGGATCATAGATGGCTGCTTTTTCTCTGTGTCCTCACAAGGTGGAAAAGCTGAAAATACTCTTTTGAGCATCTTTCCCTTATAAGGGCACTACTTGCATTGGTGAGGGCTCTGCCCTCATGACATAATCACCTCTCAAAAGTCCCACCTCATAATAACATCACCTTGAAGGTTACATTTCAAAATATGAGTTTGGGGGTAACAGAAACATTCAAATCATAGCAGAACCTAACTCAGCCTGGAGTATGCTTGGGAAAACCATTCCAAAAGTGGCAACAATTGAGTTGATTATTGGAGGATGACTAATAATTAGTTCCAAACTATAGAGAGTTATTGGAAAGAAGGAGCATGTGTGAAACATTCTTACCTATGATGTAGGATTTGTTTTGTTTTTGGCAGGGAGTTTCATGTTATGTCTGATCTCCTTGGGTATATGGTAGAATTCTATGAGAAGTTAAGTTGGCAAAGGCCAGATTACTAAATAATTTAGGCATCAAGCATTGAAAATCAAGTTAGAAGGTATCAAAATAAAATACAATCTTACTTACCACTACATTTAGTGGTGAATTTAGTCCACCCCTCTTTATCCTCTTCACATAATTGGTCATTAAATACCTCCTTAGTCATATCTCTATGGCCACAGAGACCTAGTCTTGCATAGTTAAGTAGCAGAAAGCTTTTTTCAATGTTGGTGGCCTGATTGTACTCCAGGATCACTGATGTGATCTTGTCTTGCCATTTGATGTTAATTATAGCCTGTAGCCCATGCAAATAAAACTGAGATAAAACATGTGATTTGAATTACTGGGCCAAATCTCACAATTTGAGGCTGTCACTGCTACCACTTCTCTATAAAGTGTGAGCTTTGCCTCAATCTAAATTTTTAAAGCTACCTTTAAAAATGCTGATCACAACAAAGAGCATTGCAGTTTGGCATACGTATCAGGAACGCTGGAGTTCTTTGCTCATCTTCATTGAGTAAGCCATAGTAAGCAGAAGGAAATGAAGTAAGGAAATAAGGAAGGGAGGGAGGAAGGAAGGAAGGAAGGAAGGAAGGAAGGAAGGAAGGAAGGAAGGAAGGAAGGAAGGGAGGGAGGGAGACAGGGAGACAGGGAGAGAGGAGAAAAGGGAAGAGGGAAGGGAGGGAGGGAGGAGGGTACCAAATTAGCAGAATACATATCAACATATCAATCAGTATTTATTCCCTGAGCAATGGCTGTACATTGACCCTGATTTTTTAGATAAGATTCTACACATCAAACCATTGGACAAACTATAAACAATTGTACAAATATTAATTATTGAAACTGTTTAAAAAATTTCGTAATATTCTGCAATCTCCCACTTTACATAAATTTACCTCCAACTTAAATACCTTGGGAAAATATATATTATTGTCAACTGGCAATGCTCTCTGTAAACTACCCTTGAAGGCAAAGAACATTCAACACTAAAACAGAGAATGAGTTATGATTAATAACAAGTTACCATAATAGAGGGGTAGTCTGCTAAAAAAACAAACTTATTCGCTTCTGTTACATATGTGTCAGCATGTGTATGTACATTTTTATGTATATGTCTGTATGTGTACATGTGTTTCTTTTTGGTGAGCCATGTGCCATAAAATCACTAATCTTGGTTTTGGAAATTTGACTTCTCCACCCACATGATTTCTTAAAATGTTCATAATTGGACAGATATTATGGAAATTTTATAGGTAACACTTCAGGGATGTTCCACTAAATCTTTAGCCTAAGGATACCATTATATTATAATTCTTTCTCCCTGCATCTCATAGTATCTTCATTCTCCCACATTCATGGAGATAAAATCTCAGGCTTTGCTCTTTCGTGGATCAGTCATGTGCTTCTCTGGAAGCCTATACCATCCATTCCTTTGTAATTACTAGTTTAATCTCTAAACAACATGGATTCTAAGTAGAAATTCACTCTTATTTCTTAATACAATATTCAGAATTTCCTCAGTTTCCCTAAGTCTTGCATACAAAGTGAGGGGAAAAAATTATGTCCCATAGACAGTAACTTTTTTTCTGTCACCTTTCAGACAGTAAGGGACAGAAAGCTTGTTTGAGAATCAACTTTCTAACTCTGGTTTTGTTATCGCCCAGGAAATCACTTAATTATATTGGGCTATACATTTCTGATTTTTTCAATTATAAATTTATAATACATAATTTTTGAAAACCTTTTTGGATCAAAACTTATTTTAACTCTATGACTGTGATGTAATTGGACTGTCTACATCATTCAACTTTAATTTTTAACTTTTCTTTTATTAAGTGAACATAAGTCCCTAGAAAAGGTTCCCTTATACAAGTTAACTTTAATAAATCCAAAATCGAACATTTACCAGCTGGATAAAAATTGATATGTGTGACACTGTAATACACAGAAATTTCGGCCTCATCTTCCAGCCTGGGTAGCCAGGATTGCACCACTGCATTCCAGCCTGGGTGACAGAGGGAGACTCTGTCAAGAAAAAAAAGAGAAAGAAAGAAAGAAAGAGAGAGAGAGAGGAAAGAAGGAAGGAAGGAAGGAAGGAAGGAAGGAAGGAAG